>NC_092419.1:107475930-107775930 GCF_040894005.1 Engystomops pustulosus
CTGCCCGGTACTACACACACACACATATATATACTGCCCGGTATTATACACATATATATACTGCCCGGTACTACACACACATATATATACTGCCCGGTACTACACACACATATATATATATACTGCCCGGTACTACACACACACACATATATATATATATACTGCCCGGTATTATACACATACACACACACATATATATATACTGCCCGGTATTATACACATACATATATACTGCCCGGTATTATACACATACACACACATACATATATACAGGGCCAGATTAAGGGTCCCAGCGGTATGGAGCACCTCATTTAAGATGGGGCCCCCCAGCTCGGCAGCCAACGCGGGGCCCCCTTCCACAACAATATATGTGAAAAAAAGATACCACATAGTTATCCTATTACAAATATCAGCGCCATACTACTACCAGATAATGATACCACAATACTGTTACCAATTAAAACTATCATAAAACCAATATTCCAAACTATTCCAAAAGATGCCTCGAAACTGCAACCCACAGCATCACCACAACATAAAGAAAATACCAACATCCTGATACTGAACACAAGACTCTGTACACAGACCAGTATTACCAATGATTTACCACATATAAACTCCATTTATTGATGAACTTGATGAACACCACGAGCAAAGGGCAATATCACTAATGACACCTCTGTACCAGGCCCAAATAATAACATTACATCCTGATTATCACCACTACATAATGACTGGATAATACTGCAATACTATATGATAACCTACACAGACAGACCAGTATGTACCAGCATACGCCCCTGATGTTGTCTCTTCGCTCCTGTCTAATCTTCAGGGAGACTTCTTGCAGCCAAGACTCATCTCTGCAGGTTTTTAAAACAGACCTGGTTGGCATCATCCTATATACATATATTTAAATACCCCTTACAACACAACTGACCACACTGTGCCCCCACATATATCATATATACCCCTCACACTACAACTGACCACACTATACCCCCACATATATCATATATACCCCTCACACTACAACTGACCACACTGTGCCCCCACATATATCATATATACCCCTCACACCACAACTGACCACACTGTGCCCCCGCATATATCATATATACCCCTCACACTACAACTGACCACACTATACCCCCGCACATATCATATATACCCCTCACACTACAACTGACCACACTGTGCCCCCACATATATCATATATACCCCTCACACTACAACTGACCACACTATACCCCCAAATATATCATATATACCCCTCACACTACAACTGACCACACTATGCCCCCCCCATATATCATATATACCCCTCACACTACAACTGACCACACTATACCCCCACATATATATCATATATACCCCTCACACTACAACTGACCACACTGTGCCCCCACATATTTCATATATACCTCTCACACCATAAATGACCACACTGTGCCCCCACATATATATCATACATACCCCTCACACTACAACTGACCAATCTGTACCCCCACATATATATCATAAATACCCCTCACACTACAACTGACCACACTGTGCCCCCACATATATATCATATATACCCCTCACACTACAACTGACCACAATGTACCCCACATGTATCATATATACCCCTCACACCACAACTGACCACACTGTGCCCCCACACCACTACCATTACCACTGCATCATGTCTGAATAATACCACCACACCACTACCATTACCACTGCATCATGACTGAATAATATGACCACACCACTACCATTACCTATGCATCATGTCTGAATAATACCACCACACCACTACCATTACCACTGCATCATGTCTGAATAATACCACCACACCGCTACCATTACCACTGCATCATATCTGAATAATACCACCACACCACTACCATTACCACTGCATCATATCTGAATAATACCACTACACAGCTACCACTACCCCTGCATCATGACTGAATAATACACCACACCACTACCATTACCTCTGCATCATGTCTGAATAATATCACCACTACCATTACCACTGCATCATGACTTTATAATATTACCACACCATTACCACTCCATCATGTCTGAATAATACCACCACACCACTACCATTACCACTCCATCATGTCTGAATAATACCGCCACACCACTACCATTACCCCTGTATCCTGACTGAATAATACCGCCACACCGCTACCATTACCACTGCATCATGTCTGAATAATACCGCCACACCACTACCATTACCACTACATCATGACTGCATAATACCACCACACCACTACCATTACCACTGCATCATGTCTGAATAATACCACTACACCACTACCATTACCACTGCATCATGTCTGAATAATACCACTACACCACTACCATTACCACTGCATCATGTCTGAATAATATCACCACACCACTATCATTACCACTGCATCATGACTGAATAATACCACTACACCACTACCATTACCACTGCATCATGACTGAATAATATGACCACACCACTACCATTACCACTGCATAATGTCTGAATAATACCACTACACCACTACCATTACCACTGCATCATGTCTGAATAATACCACCACACCACTACCATTACCACTGCATCATGACTGAATAATACCGCCACACCACTACCATTACCACTGCATCATGTCTGAATAATACCTCCACACCGCTACCATTACCACCGCATCATGACTGAATAATACCACACCACTACCATTACCACTGCATCAAGACTGAATAATACCACCACACTGCTACCATTACCACTACATCATGACTGAATAATACCACCACACCGCTACCATTACCACTGCATCATGACTGAATAATACCACACCACTACCATTACTACTGCGGTATGACTGAATAATACCACCAGACCGCTACCATTACTACTGCGGTATGACTGAATAATACACCACACCACTACCATTACTACTGTGGTATGACTGAATAATACCACCAGACTGCCACCATTACTACTGCAAAATAATACCACCACTCCACTATCATTACCACTGCAAAATAATACCACCTAACACATACTTAATAAAAAAACAGTACCAAAAAATGCATTCAAATTAAAAATGAAATGCTCTGCAGATAAACAAAAATATTTTAATATAATTATATCTGATTACTCACTGTTTACTGTCTTCTTCATTACAACCTCATTACAGCCTCTATAGCGCCCCCTGTAGACTGGGATCTCTTCTTCATCCGGTGTAACTCCTCCAGCTGTGATGAATTCGCCCCTAGATGTCTTCAGCTCTTGGCAGCACATCTGTGCCCTTAAAGATACCTCAATTACTGACAATATCATGGCACCTGGATATATATAGACAACACCTGCTTACTAAAGCTATATATGGCACCCTCATTTATGAATGAACAGTACCCCTGCTATAGGCCACTCACTGTACACTGCCATTTACATTCATTTATATAAAGCTGCCCCTGCTATACAGCAACCGCCACTTACCAACTAAACCCAAAACATATAAATGACACCTACTCCCCTATACAGTGGCTCCTCTATATATAAATGACACCTCCTCCCGTCCCCTATACAGTGGCTCCTCTATATATAAATGACACCTCCTCCCGTCCCCTATACAGTGGCTTCCCTATATATAAATGACACCTCCTCCCGTCCCCTATACAGTGGCTCCTCTATATATGACACCTCCTCCCGTCCCCTATACAGTGGCTCCTCTATATATAAATGACACCCCCCTCGTCCCCTATACAGTGGCTCCTCTATATATAAATTACACCCCCCTCGCCCCCTATACAGTGGCTCCACTATATATAAATGACACCCCCCTCGCCCCCTATACAGTGGCTCCTCTATATATAAATGACACCCCCCTCGTCCCCTATACAGTGGCTCCTCTATATATAAATTACACCCCCCTCGCCCCCTATACAGTGGCTTCCCTATTTATAAATTACACCCCCCTCGCCCCCTATACAGTGGCTTCCCTATTTATAAATTACACCCCCTCGTCCCCTATACAGTGGCTTCCCTATTTATAAATTACACCCCCCTGTCCCCTATACAGTGGCTTCCCTATTTATAAATTACACCCCCCTCGCCCCCTATACAGTGGCTCCTCTATATATAAATGACACCCCCCTCGCCCCCTATACAGTGGCTCCTCTATATATAAATGACACCCCCCTCGTCCCCTATACAGTGGCTCCTCTATATATAAATGACACCCCCCTCGTCCCCTATACAGTGGCTCCTCTATATATAAATGACACCCCCCTCGCCCCCTATACAGTGGCTTCCCTATTTATAAATGACACCCCCCTCGCCCCCTATACAGTGGCTTCCCTATTTATAAATTACACCCCCCTCGCCCCCTATACAGTGGCTTCCCTATTTACAAATTACACCCCCCTCGCCCCCTATACAGTGGCTTCCCTATTTACAAATTACACCCCCCTCGCCCCCTATACAGTTCCTTCTCTCTCTCTCTCTATATATATATATATATATATATATATATATATATATATATATATATATATATATATATATATATATATATATATATATATTACACCCTCTCCCGTCCCCTATACAATGGCTCCTCTCTATATAAATTACACCCCCCACTCCCCATACAGTGGCTCCTCTATATAAATAACCCCCCTCTACTATACATTTGCTCCTCAACATATATAAAATACACCCCCCATATACAGTGACTCTTCTATATATAAATTACACCCCCCTCGTCCCCTATACAGTGGCTCCCCCCCTCTGTCTCCTATACAGTGCCTCCTCCATATATAAATACCCCCCTCCACTATACATTTGCCCCTTAATATATATAAATTATCTTCTATCTTCCTTTCTGGGCCCCTGTAAAACAATAAAATAATAAAAGTTCACTCACCTTTCCAGACGATCCCTCGCAGCGCTGACAGGATGATCTGCACCCAGGCTCTTCATCTCCCTGCAGTGTGGAGACACAGACGGAGCGATCTATGAGTCATAGATCGGCCGTCTGTGGAGGACTGAAAGTGCAGGCAGAGGTCGCTCTGCCTGCACTTCTGCCACTCTATGGTATCTGTGCCTTAAAGGCACAGTACCATATAGTGTGTGCGTGTCAGTATGGGGCTGCTAATAGCGTTTAGCAGCCCCATACTTAGCAGCTGATACCTGCGGGGGCCCCTGTAGCATGTTCTTGTGTACAGGGCCGGATCTACAGCGCCAGATGCCGGGGCCCCATAGAGAGAGGGCTGAACCCGGGGCCCGGCGCAAGTGCTCCAGGAGCGCCAATGTAGATCCGGCTCTGCATATATATATATATATATATATTGTAAGGGAATTAGCTCCGGGGATTGTCGTCTCCTAAGCAGACGACCAGCACACACAGGGAATTCACACAATGTGAGTAAGGTTAAAACTGGCCTCAGCCAGCTTTATTTGGCAGTACACAAACTCAAAACATAAAATAATACCTAAGCCTCTCCGGCACTAACTACACATCGAGGTTCCCTACCTCACCAGGTGCTGGCCTACTGCCAGCCACCCCAAAACACAGTACAGTTCACTGCCACCGCTCCACAGGCCTTTGCCGTAGCCTGTCTCTTCCCCAGGGTGGAGCCCAGTGTGAAGTCTGCCCAGGGGTGCACCTAGCCTTTCTGCTGCCTGAGGCGAGCTATAAAAAGACGCCCCCCCCCACTCCATATATGTAATATATAAAGGAGTGTCAGGACCAGACCCAATCATATTGGTTTAATGTGAAAATAAAGCAATGCAAAATAGATAGAGCATCCCGCCGTGTACTATATAATACACACAGCGAGCTACTACAAAGCACAAATACATACAACAATCCGCCATATAATATAAAATCAATACAGCGTGACGCCATATACCATATAATACTTACAGTGTGCCGCCATATACCATATAATATATACAGTGTGCTGCCATATACCATATAATATATACAGTGTGCTGCCATATACCATATAATACATACAGCGTGCCGCCATATACCATATAATATATACAGTGTGCTGCCATATACCATATAATATATACAGTGTGCCGCCATATACCATATAATATATACAGTGTGCTGCCATATACCATATAATATATACAGTGTGCTGCCATATACCATATAATATATACAGTGTGCCGCCATATACCATATAATATATACAGTGTGCTGCCATATACTATATAACAGTGGTGGCGAACCTATGGCACTGGTGCCAGAGATGGCACTCAGAGGCCTCTCTGTGGGCACACGGGCTGTCTCACAGGCACAGAGTTTGCCAGAAATGGCATCTTCCTGCAGTCTCCAAGTCCAAGTAGTGCCCTGCTATTTTAAAGTGACCCATCCTGTGTTGCTTGGTCCTGTCCGAAGAGTGAAAAGGTGTGGACACGGTTGGATTGGAGCTCCAAATTTCTGGTAGCAATAAGTTTGTTACAGCCTAAATTGCCGTGTTGGCACTTTGGGAAAAGCTAGTGTTTTTTGTGGTTCATTTTTGGCACTCAATCTCTAAAAGGTTGGCCATCACTGCTATATAATATATACAGTGTGCCCCCATATACCATATAATACACACAGCGTGCTGCCATATACCATATAATACATACAGCATACCGCCATATACCATATAACACATACAGGGTGCCCCCATATACCATATTATACATACAGCGTGCCGCCATATACCATATAATACATACAGCATGCCACCATATACCATATAACACATACAGGGTGCCCCCATATACCATATAATATATACAGTGTGCCGCTATCTACCATATAATACACACAGCGTGCCACCATATACCATACAATACACACAGCGTGCCCCCATATACCATATAATACATACAGCGTGCCGCCATATACCATATAATACATACAGTGTGCCGCCATATACCATATAATACATACAGCGTGCCGCCATATACCATATAATACATACAGTGTGCCGCCATATACCATATAATACATACAGCATGCCGCCATATACCATATAATACATACAGCGTGCCGCCATATACCATAAAATAGGTACAGTGTGCTGCCATATACCATATAATACATACAGTGTGCTGCCATATTCCATATAATACATACAGCGTGCCGCCATATAGTATATAATATATACAGCATGACACCATAAACCATATAATGCATACAGAGTGCCACCATATACTATATAATACATACAGCGTGCCCCCATATACCATATAATACATACAGCGTGCCACCATATACTATATAATACATACAGCGTGCCCCCATATACCATATAATACATACAGCGTGCCACCATATACTATATAATACATACAGCGTGCCCCCATATACCATATAATACATACAGCGTGCCACCATATAGTATATAATATATACAGCGTGCCGCCATAAACCATATAATACATACAGATGCAGCCATATACCGTACAATACATACAGCGTGCCCACAAATAGTATATAATATATACAGCGTGCCGCCATACACCATATAATACATACAGCGTGCCCCCATATAGTATATAATATATACAGCGTGCCGCCATACACCATATAATACATACAGCGTGCCACCATATAGTATATAATATATACAGCGTGCCGCCATAAACCATATAATACATACAGATGCAGCCATATACCGTACAATACATACAGCGTGCCCCCATATAGTATATAATATATACAGCGTGCCGCCATATACCATAAAATACATACAGCGTGCCGCCATATGTTATATTTTACATGGTGGCATGCTGAATGTACACACATGCATACTGACTATACATACAGCAAATACATTTATAAACAGTATATACACCAAATATACACACACACATATACATATACCACATACAGAATATACAAATATATATATATATATACATACATACATACATACTTAAATATACATACATACAAAGAAGTTACCTTACCTTGTTTCTTCTTGTCTTCCAGTGGGGGGTAGGCTTTGCCAGGGAGGTGGGAATCAGTCCCGGGGGAAAGGGGGGAAACGGAGCCGGGGGGGGGGGGGGGGGGGGGAGGACCGGAGCCGGGGGGAGGGATCGGAGCCGGGGACCGGGCGGGTGGATGTGCCGGCCGGCGGGCCGCGAGGGGAAGTGCTGGGAGGCCGGTGGAAGTGATGAGCGGGCCGCGAGGGGAAGTGCCGGCTGGCGGGACGGTGGATGTGAAGGGCGGGCCGCGAGGGGAAGTGCCGCCGGGTGGATGTGATGGGCGGTCCGCTAGGGAGTGTGCCAGCCAGCGGGCATGTTGATGTGATGGGCGGGCTGCGAGGGGAAATGCCGGTGAGCGGGTGGATGTGATGGGTGGGATGCGGGGCGAAATGTGCCGCGCGGTTGGCTGTGATTGGGGCGGGCCGCGGGGGAGTGTGCCGGCAGGCAGGAGGATGTGATTGGCTGGTCATGGGCGAGTCTTCCGGCCAGCGGGCGGGTTGATGTGTAGGGCAGGTCCATGTGCCGGCTGACGGGGGACGTGGTGGCCGGAGCACATGCCGGCAGGTGGGAGCCCGACGCCGTTCCCTCGTCTAGCAGGAGGAGTGCCGCCTGAGGCGAGAATCTCAACTCGCCTCATGGCAGGTGCGCCCCTGAGTCTGCCCCATGTATTAGTGCAGCCCCTCCAGCTGAAAACTAATCAACTTAATTAGACAGACCCAACTTTTCCAGGTCTGTCTTCTACTCAGCTTTTCATAAGGCAAAATGCACATTTTATGCCGAAAAGCTTCTCTAGTGGCAGCCACCCTGCCACATATCCTCCACCTGTGATCAAGGCCGTAGGCCTGATCAATAAGCTTAATTCTCCCTCCGGGGTCAAAGCTCCTATATTGGGGTCTAATCCCTACGGTTCCTAAAAGCACTGCAGAGACCCTACTATCTACTACATCTCCTATACCTGGAAAATGACAGCTTTTTTCCTTAACTGCAGGAGACACAGACAGCTCAAAATTAGTCCCAGCATCTCTTCCTTCACACAACTGATCATCTTTAATCATGTCTCTATTAACAATGATAGATTTTCTTCTCCTCTTTCTCTTGCATTTTACTGGAGACTCCACATACCCCTCAGGACTTGGCATGGTTAGGCCCCATCTCTTCATCACCTTGTGGATGCCGTCACACCGGTTACCATCCACTGAGGCATATGCACTGTGCTTCTTCCCCGTAGCATTGCACACGACACGCACGGGTTTGCCCGTTTTCCAGTCTTCAGCTTCGGCACCTTCTTTGTCATTGAAGGGGGCATTACCGTTCAGAACCAGGGCACGATTCACATTGGTGAGCTTCTGGTCACATGTCTGCAAAGCTGTGCGCTTGCTACCTCTGAGGTCACAACCTCCGCTCTCGGTGTAGGTGAAACTCATCTCAGCATCAGCATCATCCTCATCACCTCCAGCTAACACTTCGGACTTCGGACTCAAGTCCTGGCATGGACTTTCCACAATGGCAGCCTTAAGCTCTTTATGGCTTGCACTAGGTTCCTGGCTGACCTCTTCCTCGGTCAGTCCTTCATACGCCTTGCTGGCTAACACCTCTTCACCGAGTCTTTCCTGTGTAGGAATTTCGAGGGCTCTGCTGACATTATATCAGACACCGTCTCCTCACATCCACTGCAGTCATCACCCGGTATATCTTCAAGGCACTTCTCACCATCAAGACCATCTTCACTTTCGCTCTTCAGATGATCAGTCAGATCTACCGTTGGGTGCAGCTGTGCTGGAGTCTCTGTAGGGCCCATCTGGGTATTCCTCCACTTGCCCAGAGAATGCTGGCATGCACTATGACAGAGACGAGACGACAGAGCTTCCACACGTACACAGCAACTCGGCTGGTCCCTTTGTTGTAGACTTGGCGCCACTTCAACCTTCTCCACAGGTTCAGCAGGCTGAGACAGCTCTTCACCTGTCTTCGGGAGGTAACCATCAACCCATTCTTCGGATTTTCCCAAGACTGTATTCAGGCTACTGGTTATAAGCGATCCCACTTGGGTGGCCATCACGGTTGGGACTACAGACTTAGTCACAGCCACACCGCCTTGTACTGCACCAGCTTCCCAGCCCAATATACCGGACATCGCACCTGTAACAGTGTCTCGGGCACCAGTCACTGTATTTGTCTTCTATACGGCTTTTCCAGTTGGCTGCTGAAGAAAAGCCAGGTTGGACTCCTGTTTCCCCAAACCTTTGCAAGCAAAGTCATTACTTGTGGCAACCGGTGGCTCCAGAATGCCTATGAGAGGCCTTGATCCAGTCACTGTAACGTCAGTCAAGGGCTTCTCCTCCTTCTCAGCAACATCACGATCACTGCGGATGCATGGGCGACCTTCCCTCACAGAGTTGTAGACTGCACTCACCACACTGCAGGCAGAACTACCAAAGGGCTGGTGCATCACATGTTCCACCACCTTCTGTGGATCTGGGGCCCCCTCATCCGTAGGTGTATGATTAAGAGTGGCGCTTCCACCCTGTTCACACACAATTTCAGTCAGCACGCCATCATGCGTATTCTGCGGTTCATCAGCAGGTGTACAGGGGTCTGGTTTACGCCTGGTCTCCTTCCTAGGACACTTCTGGTGCCACATCCCGACAGAACACACCTGGAGGTCGGCATCACCATTTTGGCACTTTCTTTTGCTCCCCGAACACGTACACATGTGAACCTCCCATTCACTTTTCTTTGCAAACACTGTATCACAGAAAGGACAGTACGAGATATCAATCTTCAACTCATGTTTCTGTAATATATGTCTCTTTAGGTCATCTTTTCTTCTATAAGACACGTGACAATTGTAGCATTTATACCAGTTATTCCGCAAACCAGTATTCACATGACGCTTCAGTTTATTGATGCTTCTTCTGGCCTTGTTCACACACGAACTCAGTACATCAATCTCCTCAGAAGCCTCAGGGGTATCAGATGTCTGGTCTCCCCCTGACATTTCCTGAACACTGATGTGAGACTCCTCCACAGGTGACTGACACAGGCTATCCTCACCTCCTGCAGGTTCTGAGCGAGTAGCTGCTTCTCTAGGGCTCTGTTCACACTCACTGTTTGTGTAACTCTGGGCTGAAGGGAAACCACTAACAATCAGGATCTCATTATCTTCACCTGCCCTTGCTATGGCGGTATCCCTATCTGAACTGCCATTAGCTACATTACACATCTCAGGCTCGCTACCTGTGTCATTACAACTCACAACCTCTAGGGGCACCTCTGAGCTAACTCTCTCAGTATCTAGGGCTGCACCTAGTTCACATTCTGCATAATTCTGAACAGACATTGTAACGCTATCAGATGTTATCGGCATTGCAGAATTGTCACATGTTACAGGTAGTGTCATATAATCACAGTTAACACTATAATCACAGGTTAGAGGCAGATTATGCACAACATTACACTTTTCTGGTTTAACCCCTAGGGGACGCAGCCTCTTTTGGCCTTAAGGACGCGGACCCATTTTTCAAATCTGACCTGTGTCACTATAAGTGGTTATAGCTTTGGAATGCTATGAGATATCCAGGGGATTTTGAGATTGTTTTCTCGTGACACATTGTACTTCAAATTAGTTTAAAAATTTGGATTAAATCTTTTGCGTTTAGTTATGAAAAAAAACAAAATTTGGCAAAAATTTGGAAAAATTCTTTATTTTCAACGTTCTAAATTCTCTACTTTTGATGCAGATAGTCATAGCACCCAAATAAATTCATAACTTACATTTCCCAAATGTCTGCTTTATGTTGGCATGGTTTTTTAAGATTCCACATATTTTACTAGAATGTTATGAGGCTCAGAATTTAGGTATCATTTTTCACATTTTTTGTAAAATCACCAAAACCCGTATTTAGATGGACCTGCTCAACTTCTAATTGACAACGAGAGGCCTAAATAATAGCGAGACTCATAAATTACCCCATTGTGGAAACTACACCACTCAATGTATGAAAAACCACTTTTAAGAAGTTTGTTAACCCTTTAGGTGTTTTATAGGGGTTAAAACAAAATGGAGGTGCAGTCTGCAAATTGTAATATTTTTTCACAATACACTCATTTTGGGTGGAAAATTAAACATTTACAATGGATTAAATTAAAAAAGGCTCCACAAAGTTTGTTACCCAATCTCTCCCGAGTACACGGATACCCCATATGTGGTGGTAACCTGCTGTATGGGCGCACGCCTGGGCATAGGAGGGAAGGAGGCGCCATGCAGATCAGATTTGCTATGTCACATTGTACAGGCTATAATTTTTTTCTTTTTTTAATGTGGACCTATAGGGGCTTATTTCTTTTGCCACATGAGATGCACTTTTCTGGTACGTAATTTGGGGGAATCTATAGGCTAATTGATGAGATTTTATTAACTCTTTGTTGGTGGAGGAAATGAAAATCATCACTTTTTAGGAAGATTTTTGTTTGTTTTTTTTTTGGCCGTTTACCATACCATAAAAATAGTATATTATTTTTATTCTATGGGTCGCCACGATTACGAAAAGACCTCATTTATATAGATTTTTTATTTTTCCCATTTTTACTGAATAAAAAGTAATTTGGCAAAAATGTTGTTAATTTTAGCATCACCGACTTTCATATGCATAACTTTTTTATTTTTCGCCTCACAAATCTGTTTAAGGGCTTATTTTTTGCGAGAAGGATTGTTCTTTTTAGTGGTCTTATTTTAGATTGCATAACATTTTTTAAATTAATTTTTAGAGCATTTTTTATAAGGTATTAATTGAAAATTGTCTTTTTTTTGGAGCTTTTTTTGGGTTTTTTTAACGGGGTTCACTTTGCGAATCTAATAACGATTCTGTTTTATTATGCAGATTGTTACGGACGCAGGGATACCAAATATGTGGGGGTTTTGTGTATTTTATTCAATTGTACTGAATAAAAACCAATTTGGAGAAAATCTTGTTCATTTTAGCATCACCATCTTTTCATATGCATAACTTTTTTATTTTTCGGCTGACAAATCTAGTTAGGGGCTTATTTTTTGCGAGAAGAGTTGTTCTTTTTAGTGGGCTTATTTTGGAGTGCATAACATTTTTTAAATCACTTTTTAGAGCATTTTGTATAGGGTATTAATTAAAAATTATCTTTTTTCGGAACGTTTTTGCGTTTTTTTTTCTACGGCGTTTACCGTGCGGGTCCAGTAACGATTCGGTTTTATTATACAGATTGTTACGGACGCGGCAATACCAAATATGCGGGTTTTTTTTGTGTTTTTGTGTTTTTTATACTTTATTAAGTGTTTTTATAGGAAAGTGACATTTTAGGGGCTTATATTTTTATGTATTTATTTTTTATTTATTGTAATGTGATAACTTTAGTGTTTTTTACTTTTTTTTACTTATACATACTTGAACTTGAACCAGTGATGCTCTGATCACTGGTTTAAGTTCAATACACTGCTCTACAATACTATTTTATTGTAGAGCAGTGTAAACTGTCTGAGCAAGCTTGCGCATGCTCAGACAGTTTACAGTCAGACCCGGAAGGGGTCTGGCTGCCATGGCAACCGGGCAGCTCCGAGGCACATGCCAGTCCACGGAGCTGCCCAGAAGTGGATCGGATCCCCCGGTAAGCGGCACGGGGGATCCGATTCACGGCGCAGACACCCTTACACGCCGCGGTCATGCTTGACCGCGGCGTGTAAGGGGTTAACACCCGCGATCAGAGCCGGCTCCGATCGCGGGTGTTAGCGCAGGCTGTCAGCTGTACTAGACAGCTGACAGCCGCTGCTTCTGGTGCCGGCTCCGTTCGCGAGCCGGTGCCAGAAGCAGGACGTTATAGAACGTCCCCGTGCGCTCAGTATGTAGCCTCGGGGACGTACTATAACGTCCTGGTGCGCCTAAGGGTTAACTTCAGAAATTAAGGCATCACAAATATTATCCTCATCACATAGTCCATCAGACTTTATCAGTCTCAGTGGCAGAGTCTCCTTCTGTGGGATCAAGACCCCTTGGTCACAGTTCAGACTGCAACCTGTTGAGACTCCACCCACCATCACCTCAGGTCGCTGAGACTTCTCCAGATCGTCCTTTGGGGAGATTGGGACTGTACCCGATGTCAGAGGGGTCTCCCAGGAAAAGCAGCTATTCCCCCCACTTGGAATACTTTCCCACAAGTCCCAGAAAAAAGGGAAGTTTTTCCCCAGGATGAACTCCACCTCCAGATCTGCACAAATCTCCAGCTTATGTGTCACAATCGCAATATCACTTTCAAAGTCAATCCAGACAGTCTTACCCTTCCCTGGCTGGTACTTCAGGAACAATAAGATGTCCGGATTAACTCTGGAGACATCCTGAGAACAGTCCAGTTCCACCATAAGCGGGATTCCACCCACTATCATCTCACAGGTCTTGACTGGCAACTTCTCTGGTCTCCTGACCAGAGGACAACGAGGTGCACTGACCTCACATGGCACAGCCGCATGCTGTCGCCGTTGGTTGCCCCTAGCAACCACATCTTTGCGCTGCTGCATACACGCTGCAACACGTGGCCACTTGGCCGCAGGACATTCCGCCACACACCGGTTCATCCGTAGACATCTGCAAGGCTGCTCCCGTCGGTTGCCCCCGGCAGCGGCACATAGCAACCTCTCCTCAGGAACTGCAGATCGATCACAGACATCTCGAACCATCGGCTGGGAACCGCTCGGCTTGGCATTTGGGGTCTCCATAACCCGAATGGCTTCTGGCATTCCAAGGTCCTCCCACATCATCTGCCGGCAGCGTCTCTGGAACTCATCCATCGGACCCATGGCGATTACTCCCACAGCAAACCAGCAGTCTCTGTATATCTCTCACACCAAGACAAATCTTCCCGTGACCACCTCCAGCAGCAGGAACAACAGTCTCTCACATGAGGGTTACTGGCCCTTTAAATCTCGCTGTGTGTGCTGATTTCCATGCCCGCATCCTCCACCATATGTAAGGGAATTAGCTCCGGGGATCGTCGTCTCCTAAGCAGACGACCAGCACACACAGGGAATTCACACAATGTGAGTAAGGTTAAAACTGGCCTCAGCCAGCTTTATTTGGCAGTACACAAACTCAAAACATAAAATAATACCTAAGCCTCTCCGGCACTAACTACACATCGAGGTTCCCTACCTCACCAGGTGCTGGCCTACTGCCAGCCACCCCAAAACACAGTACAGTTCACTGCCACCGCTCCACAGGCCTTTACCGTAGCCTGTCTCTTCCCCAGGGTGGAGGCCAGTGTGAAGTCTGCCCCATGTATTAGTGCAGCCCCTCCAGCTGAAAACTAATCAACTTAATTAGACAGACCCAACTTTTCCAGGTCTGTCTTCTACTCAGCTTTTCATAAGGCAAAATGCACATTTTATGCCAAAAAGCTTCTCTAGTGGCAGCCACCCTGCCACAATATATATATATATACTGCCCGGTACTACACACATATATATATATATACTGCCCGGTACTACACACATATATATACTGCCCAGTACTACACACACACATATATATATACTGCCCGGTACTACACACACATATATATACTCCCCGGTACTACACACATATATATATACTGCCCGGTACTACACACATATAAATATATATATATATACTGCCCGGTATACACATACACACACACATATATATACTGCCCGGTACTACACACATATATATGTACTGCCCGGTATTATACACATACACACACACATATATATACTGCCCGGTACTACACACATATATATGTACTGCCCGGTATTATACACATACACACACACATATATATATACTGCCCGATACTACACACACATATATATATATATACTGCCCGGTATTATACACATACACACACACATATATATATATATATACTGCCCGGTACTACACACACATATATATACTGCCCGGTATTATACACATACACACACACACATATATATATATACTGCCCGGTACTACACACATATATATACTGCCCAGTACTACACACACATATATATATATACTGCCCGGTACTACACACACACACACACACATATATATATATACTGCCCGGTATTATAGACATATATATATATATATACTGCCCGGTACTACACACATATATATATACTCCCCGGTACTACACACATATATATATATACTGCCCGGTACTACACATATATATATATATATACTGCCCAGTACTACACACATATATATATATATATATATACTGCCCGGTACTACACACATATATATATACTCCCCGGTACTACACACATATATATATACTGCCCGGTATTATACACATACACACATATATATATATTTATACTGCCCGGTACTACACACATATATATATATACTGCCCGGTACTACACACATACACTCACCGGCCACTTTATTAGGTACACCTGTCCAACTGCTCGTTAACACTTAATTTCTAATCAGCCAATCACATGGCGGCAACTCATTTAGGCATGTAGACATGGTCAAGACAATCTCCTGCAGTTCTCCCGATCATCAGTATGGGGAAGAAAGGTGATTTGTGGCCTTTGAACGTGGCATGGTTGTTGGTGCCAGAAGGGCTGGTCTGAGTATTTCAGAAACTGCTGATCTACTGGGATTTTAACGCACACCCATCTCTAGTGTTTACAGAGAATGGTCCGAAAAAGAAAAAACATCCAGTGAGCGGCAGTTCTGTGGGCGGAAATGCCTTGTTGATGCCAGAGGTCAGAGGAGAATGGGCAGACTGGTTCGAGCTGATAGAAAGGCAGCAGTGACTCAAATCACCACCTGTTACAACCAAGGTAGGCAGAAGAGCATCTCTGAACGCACAGTACGTCCAACTTTGAGGCAGATGGGCTACAGCAGCAGAAGACCACACCGGGCGCCACTCCTTTCAGCTAAGAACAGGAAACTGAGGCTACAATTTGCACAAGCTCATCGAAATTGGACAGTAGAAGATTGGAAAAATGTTGCCTGGTCTGATGAGTTTCGATTTCTGCTGCGACATTCGGATGGTAGGGTCAGAATTTGGCGTCAACAACATGAAAGCATGGATCCATCCTGCCTTGTATCAGCGGGTCAGGCTGGTGGTGGTGGTGTCATGGTGTCTTTGGGCCCCTTGGTACAACGCCACAGCCTACCTGAGTATTGTTGCTGACCATGTCCATCCCTTTATGAGCACAATGTACCCTGTAACATCTGATGGCTACTTTCAGCAGGATAATGCGCCATGTCATAAAGCTGGAATCATCTCAGACTGGTTTCTTGAACATGACAATGAGGTCACTGGACTCAAATGGCTCCACAGTCACCAGATCTCAATCCAATAGAGCATCTTTGGGATGTGGTGGAACGGGAGATTCGCATCATGGCTGTGCAGCCGACAAATCTGCGGCAACTGTGTGATGCCATCATGTCAATATGGACCAAAATCTCTGAGGAGCTTCCAGCACCTTGTTGTATCTATGCCACGAAGAATTGAGGCAGTTCTGAAGGCAAAAGGGGGTCCAACCCGTTACTAGCATGGTGTACCTAATAAAATGGCCGGTGAGTGTATATATATATACTGCCTGGTACTACACACACATATATATATATATATATATATATATATATATATATATACTGCCATACTCACAGTGTGACCAGAGACTGGGAGATGCAGCGCAAGGGTTAACCTGAATTTTGTTAACCAGGAGCAGAGAGCTGCCGGCTCTGATACACACACCAGGAGCAGAGAGCTGCCGGCTCTGATACACAGACCAGGAGCAGAGAGCTGCCGGCTCTGATACACACACCAGGAGCAGAGAGCTGCCGGCTCTGATACACACACCAGGACCAGGGAGCTGCCGGCTCTGATACACACACCAGGACCAGGGATCTGCCGGCTCTGATACACCAGGAGCAGAGAGCTGCCGGCTCTGATACACAGACCAGGAGCAGAGAGCTGCCGGCTCTGATACACAGACCAGGAGCAGAAAGCTGCCGGCTCTGATACACACACCAGGAGCAGAGAGCTGCCGGCTCTGATACACGCACCAGGAGCAGAGAGCTGCCGGCTCTGATACACGCACCAGGAGCAGAGAGCTGCCGGCTCTGATACACACACCAGGAGCAGAGAGCTGCCGGCTCTGATACACACACCAAGAGCAGGGAGCTGCCGGCTCTGATACACACACCAGGAGCAGGGAGCTGCCGGCTCTGATACACAGACCAGGACCAGGGAGCTGCCGGCTCTGATACACACACCAGGAGCAGAGAGCTGCCAGCTCTGATACACAGACCAGGAGCAGAGAGCTGCCGGCTCTGATACACACACCAGGAGCAGGGAGCTGCCGGCTCTGATACACAGACCAGGAGCAGAGAGCTGCCGGCTCTGATACACAGACCAGGAGCAGAGAGCTGCCGGCTCTGATACACAGACCAGGAGCAGAGAGCTGCCGGCTCTGATACACAGACCAGGAGCAGAGAGCTGCCGGCTCTGATACACAGACCAGGAGCAGAGAGCTGCCGGCTCTGATACACGCACCAGGAGCAGAGAGCTGCCGGCTCTGATACACGCACCAGGAGCAGAGAGCTGCCGGCTCTGATACACACACCAGGAGCAGAGAGCTGCCGGCTCTGATACACACACCAGGAGCAGAGAGCTGCCGGCTCTGATACACAGATCAGGAGCAGGGAGCTGCCGACTCTGATACACAGACCAGGAGCCGAGAGCTGCCGGCTCTGATACACAGACCAGGAGCAGAGAGCTGCCGGCTCTGATACACACACCAGGAGCAGAGAGCTGCCGGCTCTGATACACACACCAGGAGCAGAGAGCTGCCGGCTCTGATACACACACCAGGAGCAGAGAGCTGCCGGCTCTGATACACAGACCAGGACCAGGGAGCTGCCGGCTCTGATACACACACCAGGACCAGGGATCTGCCGGCTCTGATACACCAGGAGCAGAGAGCTGCCGGCTCTGATACACAGACCAGGAGCAGAGAGCTGCCGGCTCTGATACACAGACCAGGAGCAGAGAGCTGCCGGCTCTGATACACACACCAGGAGCAGAGAGCTGCCGGCTCTGATACACAGACCAGGAGCAGAGAGCTGCCGGCTCTGATACACACACCAGGGGCAGGGAGCTGCCGGCTCTGATACACAGACCAGGAGCAGAGAGCTGCCGGCTCTGATACACAGACCAGGAGCAGAGAGCTGCCGGCTCTGATACACAGACAAGGAGCAGAGAGCTGCCGGCTCTGATACACAGACCAGGAGCAGGGAGCTGCCGGCTCTGATACACAGACCAGGAGCAGAGAGCTGCCGGCTCTGATACACAGACCAGGAGCAGAGAGCTGCCGGCTCTGATACACACACCAGGAGCAGAGAGCTGCCGGCTCTGATACACACACCAGGACCAGGGATCTGCCGGCTCTGATACACACACCAGGAGCAGAGAGCTGCCGGCTCTGATACACAGACCAGGAGCAGGGAGCTGCCGGCTCTGATACACAGACCAGGAGCCGAGAGCTGCCGGCTCTGATACACAGACCAGGAGCAGAGAGCTGCCGGCTCTGATACACACACCAGGAGCAGAGAGCTGCCGGCTCTGATACACAGACCAGGAGCAGAGAGCTGCCGGCTCTGATACACACACCAGGAACAGGGAGCTGCCGGCTCTGATACACACACCGGGAGCAGAGAGCTGCCGGCTCTGATACACACACCAGGAGCAGAGAGCTGCCGGCTCTGATACACACACCAGGAGCAGAGAATTGCCGGCTCTGAGACATACATACACACATACATTTCATGTCCGCACAGGAGAAGGACCCTCACACAACATTTCACCCTTCCTCCATCCATGACTGACCTTCACCAGCAGAAACAAAAAAAAAATCTAATCTAGAAAAAACAGCCGCACCCATCAGCACCCATCAATGACTTCACACCTGGGGCTCCAAGCCTCAAGCCAAAGTCCACTCACTATCTACCACACCGGGAAGGACATCCTACGCCCTTGTCTCACACAAAGTCCACAAGATAAATATATATCCAAAAATAATCCTGTGCAAGGACAGAAATGGGAACCTACAGGTAAACCGGGACATTCCATGTATGGAATCTGTCATCTATTACCTGGCCCATGACATGTCTGTGCCCCACTAGCAACAAACCTAAGGGGGGGTCAAATCTGTCCTGGAACCAGAACAAATCTTTCAGGACCAGATACAGATATTTGGGACCGCCATGGGGACGCAATTTACGCCAAATCTGTCATTTCCAGCTTTCCTAACTCTATGCAGAATCTATACATACAAATGACTTGTATAATAGACAATGATGAGCCGGCAATGTATTTAGGCAAATGTAAGTTGAAAAGCAAATCTGGATGATCGGATAATCCCAGCAATTTACATGGATATCTTCCCGGGTAGATGCCGGGTGGGGCCAACAGAAAATCCTATTCCAATGTGAAATGTGAGCGTTTCCATAATGATGAGCTTTCTGTAGTCCAGTTTTTATTGGGGGTACAACACCCAGCACCCCCAGCCCATCCGTGTAGTGCAGGGGAGAGTCCGTGTATTCCAGGTACCTCCAGATATTTACTCAGTAATGAAGAATTTTGGCTACGTCCACAAGAGAGACGGATTCATCCCTGGATTTCCATCATGGAAATGAGCTGTTTGTGGTAGGAGGATGGCGGCCGTCATCACTGTCATCTGCTGCTATGCTCCTTTGCATTGCAAAAAGTGTGAGGCACCAGCTGGCTGTGGGGCAGGGGGGTGGGCTCGGGAGTCTGGCTGTGGGGCGGGGGGGTGATCTCGGGAGTCTGGCTGTGGGGCGGGGGGGTGATCTCGGGAGTCTGGCTGTGGGGCGGGGGGGTTGTTTTCGGGAGTCTGGCTGTGGAGTGGGGGGTGGGCTCGGGAGTCTGGCTGTGGGTTGGGGGGTACGCTCGGGAGTCTGGCTGTGGGGCGGGGGGGTGGGCTCGGGAGTCTGGCTGTGGGGCGGGGGGGTGGGCTCGGGAGTCTGGCTGTGGGGCGGGGGGGTGGGCTCGGGAGTCTGGCTGTGGGGCGGGGGGTGGGCTCGGGAGTCTGGATGTGGGGCGGGGTTAGGGAGTCTGGATGTGGGGCGGGGGGGTGTGCTCGGGAGTCTGGATGTGGGGCGGGGTTAGGGAGTCTGGATGTGGAGCGGGGGGTGGGCTCGGGAGTCTGGATGTGGGGCGGGGTTAGGGAGTCTGGATGTGGAGCGGGGGGTGGGCTCGGGAGTCTGGATGTGGGGCGGGGGGGGGGTCGGCTAGGGAGTCTGGATGTGGGGTGGGCTCGGGACTCTGGATGTGGGGCGGGGTTAGGGAGTCTGGATGTGGAGCGGGGGGTGGGCTCTGGAATCTGGATGTGGAGCAGGGGGGTGGGCTCGGGACTCTGCATGTGGGGGTCGGCTAGGGAGTCTGGATGTGGGGTGGGCTCGGGACTCTGGATGTGGGGCGGGGTTAGGGAGTCTGGATGTGGAGCGGAGGGTGGGCTCTGGAATCTGGATGTGGGGCAGGGGGGAGGGCTCGGGACTCTGCATGTGGGGCGTGGTTAGGGAGTCTGGATGTTGGGCGGGGGGTGGGCTCGGGAGTCTGGATGTGGGGCGGGGTTAGGGAGTCTGGATGTGGGGCAGGGGGGTGTGCTCGGGAGTCTGGATGTGGGGCGTGGTTAGGGAGTCTGGATGTGGAGCGGGGGGTGGGCTCGGGAGTCTGGCAGGGGGGTGGGCTCGGGAGTCTGGCTGTGGGGCGGGGGGGTGATCTCGGGAGTCTGGCTGTGAGGCGGGGGGGTGATCTCGGGAGTCTGGCTGTGGGGCGGGGGGGTTGTTTTCGGGAGTCTGGCTGTGGAGTGGGGGGTGGGCTCGGGAGTCTGGCTGTGGGTTGGGGGGTACGCTCGGGAGTCTGGCTGTGGGGCGGGGGGGTGGGCTCGGGAGTCTGGCTGTGGGGCGGGGGGGTGGGCTCGGGAGTCTGGCTGTGGGGCGGGGGGGTGGGCTCGGGAGTCTGGCTGCGGGGCGGGGGGTGGGCTCGGGAGTCTGGATGTGGGGCGGGGTTAGGGAGTCTGGATGTGGGGCGGGGTTAGGGAGTCTGGATGTGGGGCGGGGGGGTGTGCTCGGGAGTCTGGATGTGGGGCGGGGTTAGGGAGTCTGGATGTGGAGCGGGGGGTGATCTCGGGAGTCTGGATGTGGGGCGGGGTTAGGGAGTCTGGATGTGGGGCGGGGGGGTGTGCTCGGGAGTCTGGATGTGGGGCGGGGTTAGGGAGTCTGGATGTGGAGCGGGGGGTGGGCTCGGGAGTCTGGATGTGGGGCGGGGTTAGGGAGTCTGGATGTGGGGCAGGGGGGTGTGCTCGGGAGTCTGGATGTGGGGCGTGGTTAGGGAGTCTGGATGTGGAGCGGGGGGTGGGCTCGGGAGTCTGGATGTGGGGCGGGGTTAGGGAGTCTGGATGTGGAGCGGGGGGTGGGCTCGGGAGTCTGGATGTGGGGCGGGGGGGGGTCGGCTAGGGAGTCTGGATGTGGGGTGGGCTCGGGACTCTGGATGTGGGGCGGGGTTAGGGAGTCTGGATGTGGAGCGGGGGGTGGGCTCGGGAGTCTGGATGTGGGGCGGGGTTAGGGAGTCTGGATGTGGGGCGGGGTTAGGGAGTCTGGATGTGGGGCGGGGGTGTGTGCTCGGGAGTCTGGATGTGGGGCGGGGTTAGGGAGTCTGGATGTGGAGCGGGGGGTGGGCTCGGGAGTCTGGATGTGGGGCGGGGTTAGGGAGTCTGGATGTGGGGCGGGGGGGTGTGCTCGGGAGTCTGGATGTGGGGCGGGGTTAGGGAGTCTGGATGTGGAGCGGGGGGTGGGCTCGGGAGTCTGGATGTGGGGCGGGGTTAGGAAGTCTGGATGTGGAGCGGGGGGTGGGCTCGGGAGTCTGGATGTGGGGCGGGGGGGGGGGTCGGCTAGGGAGTCTGGATGTGGGGTGGGCTCGGGACTCTGGATGTGGGGCGGGGTTAGGGAGTCTGGATGTGGAGCGGGGGGTGGGCTCTGGAATCTGGATGTGGAACAGGGGGGTGGGCTCGGGACTCTGCATGTGGGGGTCGGCTAGGGAGTCTGGATGTGGGGTGGGCTCGGGACTCTGGATGTGGGGCGGGGTTAGGGAGTCTGGATGTGGAGCGGAGGGTGGGCTCTGGAATCTGGATGTGGGGCAGGGGGGAGGGCTCGGGACTCTGCATGTGGGGCGCGGTTAGGGAGTCTGGATGTTGGGCGGGGGTGGGCTCGGGAGTCTGGATGTGGGGCGGGGTTAGGGAGTCTGGATGTGGGGCAGGGGGGTGTGCTCGGGAGTCTGGATGTGGGGCGTGGTTAGGGAGTCTGGATGTGGAGCGGGGGGTGGGCTCGGGAGTCTGGCTGTGGGGCGGGGGGGTGATCTCGGGAGTCTGGCTGTGGGGCGGGGGGGTGATCTCGGGAGTCTGGCTGTGGGGCGGGGGGGTTGTTTTCGGGAGTCTGGCTGTGGAGTGGGGGGTGGGCTCGGGAGTCTGGCTGTGGGTTGGGGGGTACGCTCGGGAGTCTGGCTGTGGGGCGGGGGGGTGGGCTCGGGAGTCTGGCTGTGGGGCGGGGGGGTGGGCTCGGGAGTCTGGCTGTGGGGCGGGGGGGTGGGCTCGGGAGTCTGGCTGCGGGGCGGGGGGTGGGCTCGGGAGTCTGGATGTGGGGCGGGGTTAGGGAGTCTGGATGTGGGGCGGGGTTAGGGAGTCTGGATGTGGGGCGGGGGGGTGTGCTCGGGAGTCTGGATGTGGGGCGGGGTTAGGGAGTCTGGATGTGGAGCGGGGGGTGGGCTCGGGAGTCTGGATGTGGGGCGGGGTTAGGGAGTCTGGATGTGGGGCGGGGGGGTGTGCTCGGGAGTCTGGATGTGGGGCGGGGTTAGGGAGTCTGGATGTGGAGCGGGGGGTGGGCTCGGGAGTCTGGATGTGGGGCGGGGTTAGGGAGTCTGGATGTGGAGCGGGGGGTGGGCTCGGGAGTCTGGATGTGGGGCGGGGGGGGGTCGGCTAGGGAGTCTGGATGTGGGGTGGGCTCGGGACTCTGGATGTGGGGCGGGGTTAGGGAGTCTGGATGTGGAGCGGGGGGTGGGCTCGGGAGTCTGGATGTGGGGCGGGGTTAGGGAGTCTGGATGTGGGGCGGGGTTAGGGAGTCTGGATGTGGGGCGGGGGTGTGTGCTCGGGAGTCTGGATGTGGGGCGGGGTTAGGGAGTCTGGATGTGGAGCGGGGGGTGGGCTCGGGAGTCTGGATGTGGGGCGGGGTTAGGGAGTCTGGATGTGGGGCGGGGGGGTGTGCTCGGGAGTCTGGATGTGGGGCGGGGTTAGGGAGTCTGGATGTGGAGCGGGGGGTGGGCTCGGGACTCTGGATGTGGGGCGGGGTTAGGGAGTCTGGATGTGGGCTGGGGGACGGTGGGCTCGGGAGTCTGGATGTGGGGCGGGGCTCGGGACTCTGGATGTGGGGCGTGGTTAGGGAGTCTGTATGTTGGGCGGGGGGTGGGCTCGGGACTCTGGATGTGGGGCGGGGTTAGGGAGTCTGGATGTGGAGCGGAGGGTGGGCTCTGGAATCTGGATGTGGGGCAGGGGGGAGGGCTCGGGACTCTGCATGTGGGGCGTGGTTAGGGAGTCTGGATGTTGGGCGGGGGGTGGGCTCGGGAGTCTGGATGTGGGGCGGGGTTAGGGAGTCTGGATGTGGGGCAGGGGGGTGTGCTCGGGAGTCTGGATGTGGGGCGTGGTTAGGGAGTCTGGATGTGGAGCGGGGGGTGGGCTCGGGAGTCTGGATGTGGGGCGGGGTTAGGGAGTCTGGATGTGGAGCGGGGGGTGGGCTCGGGAGTCTGGATGTGGGGCGGGGGGGTCGGCTAGGGAGTCTGGATGTGGGGTGGGCTCGGGACTCTGGATGTGGGGCGGGGTTAGGGAGTCTGGATGTGGAGCGCGGGGTGGGCTCTGGAATCTGGATGTGGAGCAGGGGGGTGGGCTCGGGACTCTGCATGTGGGGCGGGGTTAGGGAGTCTGGATGTGGGCCGGGGGACGGTGGGCTCGGGAGTCTGGATGTGGGGCGGGGGGGGGGGGGGCTCGGGACTCTGGATGTGGGGCGGGGTTAGGGAGTCTGGATGTGGGCCGGGGGACGGTGGGCTCGGGAGCCTGGGTAAGGGATGGGGAGAGAGTCTGGGTCTTGGGTGTTTTGGGGAGGATTGGGTGTGGGAGGGGGGATTTGGAGCTGATGGGGGGTCTCTGGTATTGTGAGGGGGCTTGTGAGTCTGGGTGTGGCGGAAGTGGCATTGGAGTCTGGGTAGGGGGTGTCTTGGGTGTTTTAGTGGGGCTTGGGAATCTGGATGTGGGAGGGTTCAGTAGCCTGTAGGGTGTCTCAGATCTTTTAGGGGTGGGGGTGGGGCTAGTTATTCTGGGTGTATTGGAAGGGGCATTGGAGTCTGGGTAGGGGGTGTCTTGGGTGTTTTAGTGGGGCTTGGGAATCTGGATGTGGGAGGGTTCAGTAGCCTGTAGGGTGTCTCAGATCTTTTAGGGGTGGGGCGGGGGGGGGGCTAGTTATTCTGGGTGTATTGGAAGGGGCATGGGAGTCTGGTTGGGGAAATGTCTCGGGTGTTTTGGGGGGCTCCGTGTTCTCTCTCACAGAAGTTGCACGCTCATTGTCCAAAGAGTAAGTGTGATGGATTCTGATGGTGGATTGGTCTGATACGGCCACTACATAAAGATCTGATTTTTGGGTGCTGATGTGCGGCCACTTCATAAAAAGTCACAGCAGCGAAATCTCATCTTCATGTACACAAGTCCTATGAGGACCAGAATTGGGGAAGCTCCGCACCTGCATAGACTGAACCACAGCTATTTCCCCTCTCACACACTCACAAAACCGCGCCTGCCCCACAGAAAACAATCCCGGATACAATCAAATGGACTGACAGATATATATTTTTATTATTAAAAAGAAGCTATAAATCTGGACCTGCCATAATCGTGCTGCATCTTCTAGTATTTATACAATGAAAGGCTGAAAATAAAAAAAATCTACAGTTCTGGTTTATTTCATGTCAAAACAGTAAAAGTGGATTTGGATTTTGAATTGCAAAAAAAAATGTGTTATTTATAAGGAGCTAAAATATTAATTAAATATCCATAGAATAGACCTTCAGTGTGACTCCTGTAGTGAGTGTCACATACGTCTATCCTGTAAAGTGCAAGCTCTTAGGGTCAGAGACCTCCCTCCTGAAGAATTCATGACCTTTTTCATGCGGAGTGTCAGCTTATGTGGGCAGGGTCCTCTCTCCTGAGTGTAAAGTTGTTCTTTAAAGGGAACATGTCACCAGTTTTTCCACCATTAACCCCTTAGCCTCCTCAGGTAGGAGATTAATTGTTGTTTCTCGAATACCCTTGAAAGTCACGTGACAATGAGCAGAGAAGAGTCATATTTTGCCTGAGATGAGTCAAGTTTAAAGGCTATGGGGGGGGGGGGCACTTCAGATGTTCCTATGTTTGGTTCTATAGGACCTAGAAACATGCTGCTGTTGTCACATTAAAGATATTAATATTATCTTTCAGATCACATCAGGCTTGTGATCCAAAGAACGGGAGATACAGACAAATCCCACCTTCTGCATATCGTTAGTTCTATAGTTCACAGAACCATTATCTGGGATCTGAAAGATGTGATTCTGATCTTTAAAATGACACCAGCAGCATGTTTCTAGAGCCTACAGAACTGAAGGTAGGGGCTTCTGAAGGAAACCACACAGCCTCTAAACTTGACTCATCTTAGGTGATTTTCTCTGCTCAGTGTCACATGACTTTGGAGGAGATTTTTTTTCATAGATAAATGTGTGACATTTAACATAAAATGTGTGACATTTATCCCGGACCTGAGGGAGCTGGAGGTTTAGGGTAGAATCCGGTCTCCGTTCCCTTGATTATTCTCGCAGTTGTACGAGGCTGCTGAATATGTTGTTGCCATATAAATAGAGATGAGTGATATTGTACATAACTTAGATCCGCATTTTTTTTTTCCACGGGTTTCGGCTCATCTGTGAAATTTTCCTCTGGATTTTGGAGAGTCATTCAAAGCTCGCTTGTTCCGGATCTCGTTGTGATTTTTTGGCACGGCGACAAATCTCCTTCTCTTTAGGAATTGTGGGACGGCATATCCATTGTCCCAGAGATATTCGGGGGAGAGGATCTTCGTGGGCTTGTGGTAGAGGAAGTACTTGTTGAGGTAGCTCTCGTCGTGCCAGATGGCCTCGATCCCGTTCCTCTTGTCGGTCAACATCTCATTGTGACAATAATTGGTCAACTTGTAAACCTCTGGGACCGTGCCGCCAAAATATCCCCCCGCGTAGTAAAAGTCTCCTTCATCCGGAGGAATGTAAGCCGTGGATTGTTTCCTCCGCTCGTACGTAAAGCGGTCGCGGGAAGCGGCGTAGAAACCAGGATGTAAGGTGCCGAAAACATCGCCGAGGATCTCCACCCCGACCTCATCGCTGAACCTCATGTCCACATCCACACACACCAGGAAGTCCACCTCATGGATGAACCTCTGCTGGGAATAGTCCCGGATCATCTCCATGCGCCTCATGGACACCTCCTGCCAGCGCTTGTAGCTGGGCACCTCCAGGATCACCACTTTCCTGCCCTCGGGGAGACTGATATTCCCAATGTCGTTGGGGCGGTCGGTGAACACGTAGTAGTTGACCTTGTGACCCACCATGAAGAACTTTTCGGCGGTTTCGATAAATCTCTGCAGAAAGACCGTGTACCTGAAATAGAAATTATAAGTCAGTTTAGGGACTGAATTGGTACGTTTTTGAACATTCCAGAGTTTTGGGAAGGTGTTTTTTTGGAAAATTTTCAGTAGTGATGTGTCGTTCACGAATGAGCCGGCTCTTGTTCGCGAACATCGGGATCCGTCTCCCCCATAACCAGCTCACCACGCCCCCTCTATCCCGATACAACCGTGTTAAAAGTGGAGTGATGTCCGGTGACTGACTGGTTTGTGGCTCCCAATTATATATTTAATAGGGAGCCAGAAGAGCCGGCTCTTCTTAGTGAGCGGAGCCTAATGATCCAGCTCACTAAGAGGAGCCGGAATTCCCATCACTAGTTTCCATGCTGGATTTTATGACGAAAGCAAACGGTGGATGGAAAATGGATGGCAAAAGGCGATTCCACCTTCTAATGATACTGAGATGGCTCTACACACTGTGTCCCAGTCTATACAGAGAAGCTGATTAGAAGTGGAACGTTGGGAGCACTCGGATTCTTATCTCGGAATCTGGGAGGGTGGTAAAACATTCTTACTTTTTGATGGCAAACACCGTTAACCCCACGCGGACGTTCCTCTGGTGAAACTGCGCGTTCAGGATGTCGATGTTGTAGGTTCCGTCCCATACGATCGGGGCAAACCACGGCGTCACCATCAGGACGTCCGTTCTCCTGTAAGAAAGAATCGTAGAGCTGTACATGGGAAGCGGGAAAGTTGCGGTTGATGGATCCGGTGAGTAAGGGGGTGTTTATTCTCTAGGGGGCGATGCCCTCTGTGCCCCCGGGGTGGTGCCAGTCCTCACCACAATAGACTTGGCTCCAAATATATATATATATAGCATTTTATATTTTAAATCAAGTTCATTTCACCTCTAAAACTGCATCACAGGATAGATCGGATTACGTGGAGCGATTGTCTTACTGACCTAATAATAATCTACACCCGGAATCTTATGTCCGTCACCTCCGAAATATATCTCTCCTTTCCAAACAGCTTTCTCTATGCCCAGCTTATTGGGTTAATTTGTACTTGGACAAGAACAACCTACTTTACATCGGCCAGGATAGGAGTAGTAGTACTGTGCTGTGCTCATATATACAGGATAGGAGTAGTAGTACTGTACTGTGCCCATATATACAGGATAGGAGTAGTAGTACTGTGCTGTGCCCATATATACAGGATAGGAGTAGTAGTACTGTGCTGTGCCCATATATACAGGATAGGAGTAGTAGTACTGTGCTGTGTACAGATACACAGGATAGGAGTAGTAGTACTGTGCTGTGCTCATATATACAGGATAGGAGTAGTAGTACTGTGCTGTGCCCATATATACAGGATAGGAGTAGTAGTACTGTGCTGTGCCCATATATACAGGATAGGATTAGTAGTACTGTTCTGTGCCCATACATACAGGATAGGAGTAGTAGTACTGTGCTGTGCCCATATATACAGGATAGGAGTAGTAGTACTGTGCTGTGCTCATATATACAGCATAGGAGTAGTAGTACTGTGCTGTGCCCATATATACAGGATAGGAGTAGTAGTACAGTGCTGTGCCCATATATACAGGATAGGGGTAGTAGTACTGTGCTGTGTACAGATATACAGGATAGGAGTAGTAGTACTGTGCTGTGCTCATATATACAGGATAGGAGTAGTAGTACTGTGCTGTGTACAGATATACAGGATAGGAGTAGTAGTACTGTGCTGCGTCCATATATACAGGATAGGAGCAGTAGTACTGTGCTGTGCCCATATATACAGGATAGGAGTAGTAGTACTGTGCTGTGCCCATATATACAGGATAGGAGTAGTAGTACTGTGCTTTGCCCATATATACAGGATAGGAGTAGTAGTACTGTGCTGTGCTCATATATACAGCATAGGAGTAGTAGTACTGTGCTGTGTACAGATATACAGGATAGGAGTAGTAGTACTGTGCTGCGTCCATATATACAGGATAGGAGCAGTAGTACTGTGCTGTGCCCATATATACAGGATAGGAGTAGTAGTACTGTGCTGTGCCCATATATACAGGATAGGAGTAGTAGTACTGTGCTGTGCCCATATATACAGGATAGGAGTAGTAGTACTGTGCTGTGCCCATATATACAGGATAGGAGTAGTAGTACTGTGCTGTGCCCATATATACAGGATAGGAGTAGTAGTACTGTGCTGTGCCCATATATACAGGATAGGAGTAGTAGTACTGTGCTGTGCCCATATATACAGGATAGGAGTAGTAGTACTGTGCTGTGTACAGATATACAGGATAGGAGTAGTAGTACTGTGCTGTGCCCATATATACAGGATAGGAGTAGTAGTACTGTGCTGTGCCCATATATACATGATAGGATAAGTAGTACTGTGCTGTGCCCATACATACTGGATAGGAGTAGTAGTACTATGCTGTATGAGCAGGTTGTAGTGATCTGATTTCGGGGACCCCTGCTGCCCCTCCTGCATGATGAGATATTGCAGAATAGTGACTACACTCCATATACTGGAGGCTCTTGTGTAGGATCAGGACAAGTATTTTGCACTTACGGAGGATTCATTGTTTTCGGCTGTTCATAAAGCATCCTGGGGGGAAGAAGAAGATGTATAAGTATTAGGAAGATAAATCTAATATAACATTAATCTCATAAAGGTGGTTGTTCAGATCTCCTGGACTCCGGGCCGCACACTCCCTGCCAGTGTTACCAGGATCTGCCTGCAGGGGGCGCTGTGTGGATATAGTCATACACACACTTACAGTACATGCCTATGGCTGCCCCCTAGTGGACGGGCAGTTTTTTCTACGGATATTTAGGGGGCGCTCCATTGCATCTGTTTCTGTTACCTTTCCAGAGCCCTCTCCGGTAATAGATCCAGTCTAGAGATATTTGGTAACGTCCTGTGTGTAGAAAACAGAGCAATTAACATGGAGCTGTGGTGCAGTACCAGGCCCAGCCATGAGCAAGAGTGGCGCTGTTTCCAAGCATGTTCTGTCAGGGTGTTGTAGTGCCTGAGTAGCTGGAGAGCACAGACCCAGCACACCAGCATCAACTACTCTGTGATATATGTCATGTAAGAATAAGCATTAATATGTGTGCAAGTACTCACAGAGGATAGCAGAGAATAGCTGTCTGAGAATGCGAGCTCGGCCCCCTCGTAATGAACCTGAAACATATAAATATGGAATTAAGTGGTTGTACCAAGTTCGTTCTTACCCACCCAAAGAGTTGGATGGCTGATAACAGAGAGTAATAGATTGTATCCCCCCTGTACAGTCTCCTCTCCCCAGGATGTAATGGCTGATAACAGAGAGTAATAGATTGTATCCCCCTGTACAGTCTCCTCTCCCCGGGGTGTAATGGCTGATAACAGAGAGTAATAGATTGTATCCCCCCCCCCCCCCCCTGTACAGTCTCCTCTCCCCGGGGTGTAATGGCTGATAACAGAGAGTAATAGATTGTATCCCCCTGTACAGTCTCCTCTCCCCGGGATGTAGTGGCTGATAACAGAAAGTAATAGATTGTATCCCCCCCTGTACAGTCTCCTCTCCCCGGGGTGTAATGGCTGATAACAGAGAGTAATAGATTGTATCCCCCCCCCCCCCCTGTACAGTCTCCTCTCCCCGGGATGTAATGGCTGATAACAGAGAGTAATAGATTGTATCCCCCTGTACAGTCTCCTCTCCCCGGGATGTAATGGCTGATAACAGAGAGTAATAGATTGTATCCCCCTGTACAGTCTCCTCTCCCCGGGATGTAATGGCTGATAACAGATAGTAATAGATTGTATCCCCCCTGTACAGTCTCCTCTCCCTGGGATGTAATGGCTGATAACAGAGAGTAATAGATTGTATCCCCCCCTGTACAGTCTCCTCTCCCCGGGATGTAATGGCTGATAACAGAGAGTAATAGATTGTATCCCCCCTGTACAGTCTCCTCTCCCCGGGATGTAATGGCTGATCACAGAGAGTAATAGATTGTATCCCCCCTGTACAGTCTCCTCTCCCCGGATGTAATGGCTGATAACAGAGAGTAATAGATTGTACCCCCCTGTACAGTCTCCTCTCCCCGGGATGTAATGGCTGATAACGGAGAGTAATAGATTGTATCCCCCCCCTGTACAGTCTCCTCTCCCCGGGATGTAATGGCTGATAACAGAGAGTAATAGATTGTATCCCCCCCCCCCCCCTGTACAGCCTCCTCTCCCCGGGATGTAATGGCTGATAACAGAGAGTAATAGATTGTATCACCCTGTACAGTCTCCTCTCCCCGGGATGTAATGGCTGATAACAGAGAGTAATAGATTGTATCCCCCTGTACAGTCTCCTCTCCCCGGGATGTAATGGCTGATAACAGAGAGTAATAGATTGTAACCCCCCCCCCCCTCCTGTACAGTCTCCTCTCCCCGGGATGTAATGGCTGATAACAGAGAGTAATAGATTGTATCCCCCTGTACAGTCTCCTCTCCCAGGGGTGTAATGGCTGATAACAGAGAGTAATAGATTGTATCCCCCCTGTACAGTCTCCTCTCCCCGGGATGTAATGGCTGATAACAGAGAGTAATAGATTGTATCCCCCCTGTACAGTCTCCTCTCCCCGGGGTGTAATGGCTGATAACAGAGAGTGATAGATTGTATACCCCCTGTACAGTCTCCTCTCCCCGGGATGTAATGGCTGATAACAGAGAGTAATAGATTGTATCCCCCCTGTACAGTCTCCTCTCCCCGGGGTGTAATAACTAATAACAGAGAGTAATAGATTGTATCCCCCCCCCCCCCCTGTACAGTCTCCTCTCCCCGGGGTGTAATGGCTGATAACAGAGAGTAATAGCTTGTATCCCCCCCTGTACAGTCTCCTCTCCCCGGGATGTAATGGCTGATAACAGAGAGTAATAGATTGTATCCCCCTGTACAGTCTCCTCTCCCCGGGATGTAATGGCTGATAACATAGAGTAATAGATTGTATCCCCCCTGTACAGTCTCCTCTCCCCGGGATGTAATGGCTGATAACAGAGAGTAATAGATTGTATCCCCCCCTGTACAGTCTCCTCTCCCCGGGATGTAATGGCTGATAACAGAGAGTAATAGATTGTATCCCCCCTGTACAGTCTCCTCTCCCCGGGATGTAATGGCTGATCACAGAGAGTAATAGATTGTATCCCCCCTGTACAGTCTCCTCTCCCCGGGATGTAATGGCTGATAACAGAGAGTAATAGATTGTATCCCCCCCCCCCCTGTACAGCCTCCTCTCCCCGGGATGTAATGGCTGATAACAGAGAGTAATAGATTGTATCCCCCCTGTACAGTCTCCTCTCCCCGGGATGTAATGGCTGATAACAGAGAGTAATAGATTGTATCCCCCCTGTACAGTCTCCTCTCCCCGGGGTGTAATGGCTGATAACAGAGAGTAATAGATTGTATCCCCCCCCCTGTACAGTCTCCTCTCCCCGGATGTAATGGCTGATAACAGAGAGTAATAGATTGTATCCCCCCCCCCTGTACAGTCTCCTCTCCCCGGGATGTAATGGCTGATAACAGAGTGTAATAGATTGTATCCCCCCCCCCCCCTGTACAGCCTCCTCTCCCCGGGATGTAATGGCTGATAACAGAGAGTAATAGATTGTATCACCCTGTACAGTCTCCTCTCCCTGGAATGTAATGGCTGATAACAGAGAGTAGTAGATTGTATCCCCCCCCCCCCCCCCTGTACAGTCTCCTCTCCCTGGGATGTAATGGCTGATAACAGAGAGTAGTAGATTGTTTCCCCCCCTGTACAGTCTCCTTTCCCCGGGATGTAATGGCTGATAACAGAGAGTAATAGATTGTATCCCCCTGTACAGTCTCCTCTCCCCGGGATGTAATGGCTGATAACAGAGAGTAACAGATTGTATCCCCCTGTACAGTCTCCTCTCCCCGGGATGTAATGGCTGATAACAGAGAGTAATAGATTGTATCCCCCCCCCCTGTACAGTCTCCTCTCCCCGGGATGTAATGGCTGATAACAGAGAGTAATAGATTGTATCCCCCCCTGTACAGTCTCCTCTCCCCGGGATGTAATGGCTGATAACAGAGAGTAATAGATTGTACCCCCCGCCCCCTGTACAGTCTCCTCTCCCCGGGATGTAATGGCTGATAACAGAGAGTAATAGATTGTATCCCCCCTGTACAGTCTCCTCTCCCCAGGATGTAATGGCTGATAACAGAGAGTAATAGATTGTATCCCCCCTGTACAGTCTCCTCTCCCGGGGTGTAATGGCTGATAACAGAGAGTAATAGATTGTATCCCCCCCTGTACTGTCTCCTCGCCCCGGGGTGTAATGGCTGATAACAGAGAGTAATAGATTGTATCCCCCCTGTACAGTCTCCTCTCCCCGGGATGTAATGGCTGATAACAGAGAGTAATAGATTGTATCCCCCTGTACAGTCTCCTCTCCCCGGGATGTAATGGCTGATAACAGAGAGTAATAGATTGTATCCCCCCTGTACAGTCTCCTCTCCCCAGGATGTAATGGCTGATAACAGAGAGTAATAGATTGCATTCCCCCTGTACAGTCTCCTCTCCCCGGGATGTAATGGCTGATAACAGAGAGTTATAGATTGTATCCCCCCCTGTACAGTCTCCTCTCCCCGGGATGTAATGGCTGATAACAGAGAGTAATAGATTGTATTCCCCCTGCACAGTCTCCTCTCCCCGGGATGTAATGGCTGATAACAGAGAGTAATAGATTGTATCCCCCCTGTACAGTCTCCTCTCCCCGGGATGTAATGGCTGATAACAGAGAGTAATAGATTGTATCCCCCTGTACAGTCTCCTCTCCCCGGGATGTAATGGCTGATAACAGAGAGTAATAGATTGTATCCCCCCTGTACAGTCTCCTCTCCCCGGATGTAATGGCTGATAACAGAGAGTAATAGATTGTACCCCCCCCCCCTGTACAGTCTCCTCTCCCCGGGATGTAATGGCTGATAACAGAGAGTAATAGATTGTATCCCCCCTGTACAGTCTCCTCTCCCCGGGGTGTAATGGCTGATAACAGAGAGTAATAGATTGTATCCCCCCCCCCCCCCTGTACAGTCTCCTCTCCCCGGGATGTAATGGCTGATAACAGAGAGTAATAGATTGTATCCCCCCCTGTACAGTCTCCTCTCCCCAGGATGTAATGGTTGATAACAGAGAGTAATAGATTGTATCCCCCCATGTACAGTCTCCTCTCCCTGGGATGTAATGGCTGATAACAGAGAGTAATAGATTGTATCCCCCTGTACAGTCTCCTCTCCCCGGTATGTAATGGCTGATAACAGAGAGTAGTAGATTGTTTCCCCCCCCCCCTGTACAGTCTCCTCTCCCCGGGATGTAATGGCTGATAACAGAGAGTAATAGATTGTATCCCCCCTGTACAGTCTCCTCTCCCCGGGATGTAATGGCTGATAACAGAGAGTAATAGCTTGTATCCCCCCTGTACAGTCTCCTCTCCCTGGGATGTAATGGCTGATAACAGAGAGTAATAGATTGTATCCCCCCCTGTACAGTCTCCTCTCCCCGGGATGTAATGGCTGATAACAGAGAGTAATAGATTGTATCCCCCCCCCTGTACAGTCTCCTCTCCCCGGGATGTAATGGCTGATAACAGAGAGTAATAGATTGTATCCCCCTGTACAGTCTCCTCTCCCTGGGATGTAATGGCTGATAACAGAGAGTAATAGATTGTATCCCCCCTGTACAGTCTCCTCTCCCTGGGATGTAATGGCTGATAACAGAGAGAAATAGATTGTATCCCCCCTGTACAGTCTCCTCTCCCCGGGATGTAATGGCTGATAACAGAGAGTAATAGATTGTATCCCCTTCTGTACAGTCTCCTCGCCCCGGGATGTAATGGCTGATAACAGAGAGTAATAGATTGTATCCCCCCTGTACAGTCTCCTCTCCCCGGGGTGTAATGGCTGATAACAGAGAGTAATAGATTGTATCCCCCCTGTACAGTCTCCTCTGCCCGGGATGTAATGGCTGATAACAGAGAGTAATAGATTGTATCCCCTTGTACAGTCTCCTCTCCCCGGGATGTAATGGCTGATCACAGAGAGTAATAGATTGTATCCCCCCTGTACAGTCTCCTCGCCCCGGGGTGTAATGGCTGATAACAGAGAGTAATAGATTGTATCCCCCCTGTACAGTCTCCTCTCCCCGGGGTGTAATGGCTGATAACAGAGAGTAATAGATTGTATCCCCCCTGTACAGTCTCCTCTCCCCGGGATGTAATGGCTGATAACAGGGAGTAATAGATTGTATCCCCCCTGTACAGTCTCCTCTCCCCGGGATTTAATGGCTGATAACAGAGAGTAATAGATTGCATTCCCCCTGTACAGTCTCCTCTCCCCGGGGTGTAATGGCTGATAACAGAGAGTAATAGATTGTATCCCCCCTGTACAGTCTCCTCTCCCCGGGGTGTAATGGCTGATAACAGAGAGTTATAGATTGTATCCCCCCCTGTACAGTCTCCTCTCCCCGGAATGTAATGGCTGATAACAGAGAGTAATAGATTGTACCCCCCCTGTACAGTCTCCTCTCCCCTGGTGTAATGGCTGATAACAGAGAGTAATAGATTGTATCCCCCCTGTACAGTCTCCTCTCCCCGGGATGTAATGGCTGATAACAGAGAGTAATAGATTGTATCCCCCTGTACAGTCTCCTCTCCCCGGGATGTAATGGCTGATAACAGAGAGTAATAGATTGTAACCCCCTGTACAGTCTCCTCTCCCCGGGGTGCAATGGCTGATAACAGAGAGTTATAGATTTTAACCCCCTGTACAGTCTCCTCTCCCCGGGATGTAATGGCTGATAACAGAGAGTAATAGATTGTATCCCCCCCCCTGTACATTCTCCTCTCCCCGGGATGTAATGGCTGATAACAGAGAGTAATAGATTGTATCCCCCCCTGTACAGTCTCCTCTCCCCGGGGTGTAATGGCTGATAACAGAGAGTAATAGATTGTATCCCCCCCTGTACAGTCTCCTCTCCCCGGGATGTAATGGCTGATAACAGAGAGTAATAGATTGTACCCCCCTGTACAGTCTCCTCTCCCCAGGATGTAATGGCTGATAACAGAGAGTAATAGATTGTATCCCCCCCTGTACAGTCTCCTCTCCCCGGGGTGTAATGGCTGATAACAGAGAGTAATAGATTGTATCCCCCCCTGTACAGTCTCCTCTCCCCGGGATGTAATGGCTGATAACAGAGAGTAATAGATTGTACCCCCCTGTACAGTCTCCTCTCCCCAGGATGTAATGGCTGATAACAGAGAGTAATAGATTGTATCCCCCTGTACAGTCTTCTCTCCCCGGGGTGTAATGGCTGATAACAGAGAGTAATAGATTGTATCCCCCTGTACAGTCTCCTCTCCCCGGGATGTAGTGGCTGATAACAGAGAGTAATAGATTGTATCCCCCCCTGTACAGTCTCCTCTCCCCGGGGTGTAATGGCTGATAACAGAGAGTAATAGATTGTATCCCCCCTGTACAGTCTCCTCTCCCCGGGGTGTAATGGCTGATAACAGAGAGTAATAGATTGTATCCCCCCTGTACAGTCTCCTCTCCCCGGGATGTAATGGCTGATAACAGAGAGTAATAGATTGTATCCCCCCCTGTACAGTCTCCTCTCCCCGGGATGTAATGGCTGATAACAGAGAGTAATAGATTGTATCCCCCCTGTACAGTCTCCTCTCCCCGGGATGTAATGGCTGATAACAGAGAGTAATAGATTGTATCCCCCCTGTACAGTCTCCTCTCCCCGGGGTGTAATGGCTGATAACAGAGAGTAATAGATTGTATCCCCCTGTACAGTCTCCTCTCCCCGGGATGTAATGGCTGATAACAGAGAGTAATAGATTGTATCCCCCTGTACAGTCTCCTCTCCCCGGGATGTAATGGCTGATAACAGAGAGTAATAGATTGTATCCCCCTGTACAGTCTCCTCTCCCCGGGATGTAATGGCTGATAACAGAGAGTAATAGATTGTATCCCCCCTGTACAGTCTCCTCTCCCCGGGATGTAATGGCAGATAACAGAGAGTAATAGCTTGTATCCCCCCTGTACAGTCTCCTCTCCCCGGGATGTAATGGCTGATAACAGAGAGTAATAGATTGTATCCCCCCCCCCCCCCTGTACAGTCTCCTCTCCCCGGGATGTAATGGCTGATAACAGAGAGTAATAGATTGTATCCCCCCCTGTACAGTCTCCTCTCCCCGGGATGTAATGGCTGATAACAGAGAGTAATAGATTGTACCCCCCTGTACAGTCTCCTCTCCCCAGGATGTAATGGCTGATAACAGAGAGTAATAGATTGTATCCCCCTGTACAGTCTTCTCTCCCCGGGGTGTAATGGCTGATAACAGAGAGTAATAGATTGTATCCCCCTGTACAGTCTCCTCTCCCCGGGATGTAGTGGCTGATAACAGAGAGTAATAGATTGTATCCCCCCCTGTACAGTCTCCTCTCCCCGGGGTGTAATGGCTGATAACAGAGAGTAATAGATTGTATCCCCCCTGTACAGTCTCCTCTCCCCGGGGTGTAATGGCTGATAACAGAGAGTAATAGATTGTATCCCCCCTGTACAGTCTCCTCTCCCCGGGATGTAATGGCTGATAACAGAGAGTAATAGATTGTATCCCCCCCTGTACAGTCTCCTCTCCCCGGGATGTAATGGCTGATAACAGAGAGTAATAGATTGTATCCCCCCTGTACAGTCTCCTCTCCCCGGGATGTAATGGCTGATAACAGAGAGTAATAGATTGTATCCCCCCTGTACAGTCTCCTCTCCCCGGGGTGTAATGGCTGATAACAGAGAGTAATAGATTGTATCCCCCTGTACAGTCTCCTCTCCCCGGGATGTAATGGCTGATAACAGAGAGTAATAGATTGTATCCCCCTGTACAGTCTCCTCTCCCCGGGATGTAATGGCTGATAACAGAGAGTAATAGATTGTATCCCCCTGTACAGTCTCCTCTCCCCGGGATGTAATGGCTGATAACAGAGAGTAATAGATTGTATCCCCCCTGTACAGTCTCCTCTCCCCGGGATGTAATGGCAGATAACAGAGAGTAATAGCTTGTATCCCCCCTGTACAGTCTCCTCTCCCCGGGATGTAATGGCTGATAACAGAGAGTAATAGATTGTATCCCCCCTGTGCAGTCTACTCTCCCTGGGATGTAATGGCTGATAACAGAGAGTAATAGATTGTATCCCCCCTGTACAGTCTCCTCTCCCCGGGATGTAATGGCTGATAACAGAGAGTAATAGATTGTATCCCCCTGTACAGTCTCCTCTCCCCGGGATGTAATGGCTGATAACAGAGAGTAATAGATTGTATCCCCCCCTGTACAGTCTCCTCTCCCCGGGGTGTAATGGCTGATAACAGAGAGTAATAGATTGTATCCCCCCTGTACAGTCTCCTCTCCGCAGGATGTAATGGCTGATAACAGAGAGTAATAGATTGTATCCCCCCCCCCTGTACAGTCTCCTCTCCCCGGGATGTAATGGCTGATAACAGAGAGTAATAGATTGTATCCCCCCTGTACAGTCTCCTCTCCCCGGGGTGTAATGGCTGATAACAGAGAGTAATAGATTGTATCCTCCCTGTACAGTCTTCTCTCCCCAGGATGTAATGGCTGATAACAGAGAGTAATAGATTGTATCCCCCCCCCCTGTACAGTCTCCTCTCCCCGGGATGTAATGGCTGATAACAGAGAGTAATAGATTGTATCCCCCCTGTACAGTCTCCTCTCCCCGGGATGTAATGGCTGATAACAGAGAGTAATAGATTGTATCCCCCCTGTACAGTCTCCTCTCCCCGGGATGTAATGGCTGATAACAGAGAGTAATAGATTGTATTCCCCCTGTACAGTCTCCTCTCCCCGGGGTGTAATGGCTGATAACAGAGAGTAATAGATTGTATCCCCCCTGTACAGTCTCCTCTCCCCGGGGTGTAATGGCTGATAACATAGAGTAATAGCTTGTACCCCCCCTGTACAGTCTCCTCTCCCCGGGATGTAATGGCTGATAACAGAGAGTAATAGATTGTATCCCCCCTGTACAGTCTCCTCTCCCCAGGGTGTAACGGCTGATAACAGAGAGTAATAGCTTGTACCCCCCCTGTACAGTCTCCTCTCCCCGGGATGTAATGGCTGATAACAGAGAGTAATAGATTGTATCCCCCCTGTACAGTCTCCTCTCCCCGGGATGTAATGGCTGATAACAGAGAGTAATAGATTGTATCCCCCTGTACAGTCTCCTCTCCCCGGGATGTAATGGCTGATAACAGAGAGTAATAGATTGTATCCCCCCTGTACAGTCTCCTCTCCCCGGGGTGTAATGGCTGATAACAGAGAGTAATAGATTGTATCCCCCCTTGTACAGTCTCCTCTCCCCGGGATGTAATGGCTGATAACAGAGAGTAATAGATTGTATCCCCCCCTGTACAGTCTCCTCTCCCTGGGATGTAATGGCTGATCACAGAGAGTAATAGATTGTATCCCCCCTGTACAGTCTCCTCTCCCCGGGATGTAATGGCTGATCACAGAGAGTAATAGATTGTATCCCCCCCCCTGTACAGTCTCCTCTCCCCAGGGTGTAACGGCTGATAACAGAGAGTAATAGCTTGTACCCCTGGCCTGCAGGTCCCATTACTCACCAGTAGAAGGAGACCATCACCAGGAATAAGATATAAATCAGGGAGTAGAAGAATTTCCTTTTGCTGCTTTTGTCATCTGGAAGCAAAGAAAGAGGTGGATGAGGATGATGTGGGTGCTGGATGATGTGGGTGAGGATGATGTGGGTGCTGGATGAAGTGGGTGCAGATACGCTGCAGTGTAAAGCATGAGGGAGAGACAGAGGGGAGGACTAGCACCTGCAGCTCTCGCCAGAGGTCTAACCCCTGCTGGATGAGGGGGTCAGGGGCGGCACTGGCAGGGATGAGGGGGTCAGGGACGGCTCTGGCCGGGATGAGGGGGTCAGGGGCGGCTCTGGCCGGGATGAGGGGGTCAGGGGCGGCTCTGGCCGGGATGAGGGGTCAGGGGCGGCACTGGCAGGGATGAGGGGGTCAGTGGCGGCTCTGGCCGGGATGAGGGGGTCAGGGGCGGCTGTCACCTGCATGAGAGGGTCAGGGGTGGCTCTGGCCGGGACAAGGGGGTCAGGGGCGGCTCTGGCCTGGATGAGGGGGTCAGGGGCAGCTCTGGCCGGGATGAGGGGGTCAGGGGAGGCTCTAGCCGGGACAAGGGGGTCAGGGGCGGCTCTAGCCGGGACGCGGTGGTCTGGGGTGGCTCTAGCCGGGACAAGGGGGTCAGGGGCGGCTCTAGCCGGGACGAGGTGGTCAGGGGCGGCTCTAGCCGGGACGAGGGGGTCAGGGGCGGCTCTAGCCGGGACGACGGGGTCAGGGGTGGTTCTAGCCGGGATGAGGGGGTCAGGGGCGGCTCTGGCCGGGATGAGGGAGTCAGGGGCGGCTGTCACCTGCATGAGAGGGTCAGGGGTGGCTCTGGCCGGGATGAGGGGGTCAGGGGCGGCTCTCGCCTGGATGAGGGGGTCAGGGGCGGCTCTGGCCCTAATGAAGGGGTAGCATTACCTGATCATACAGTCTGTGTGAAATGTGATCTCTGTGTTTTTGATGGGTAATAACACAATCCCTCCTGAGCTCAGGTCATTACTCGGCCCCGTGACTCGCTTCATCGTCTTGCCCCCACACACAGGGACTTTTCATGAAATACACAGTCTTAAAGGGACGGTACAAGAAAAACTGACAGCATGCCTAGACCTTCAGGGATGATAACCAATGGATCATCTTGGACACAAGACTAATGGATATTCTAGATCCCTCTAGCCCAGCAGGGATGATGTCCTGGATTTCTTTCTATACATTATTTCTGTAGTCTTATCTATTATATATGGATCTTGTCTGCACAGTCCAGTGACCTCCCATGTGACAGTGTGTGCATGTCTATAGGGGGCACACAAGGCCACGAGCGGGAATACATAGAAATTATAAAGAGGAAACTGGTGACTGATGAAATATAATAATGATATAGTAAATGGCCATTCCCGGCACAGTTATTAACAAGTCAAAAGGTCACTGAGAATAATTGACTTCACGTATCAAGTACCAACATGAAAATGAAAGTGGGTGCTCACCGCAATGTAAAGGACGAGGCTCATGGAGCGGGTGCCCTTCAGCTTTCCCTGCAAACACTGACCCTATTCTGTCTGATAACCTGTTCAAGGTCCCACATTAGGAGTTAGATGTGAAGGGAGTCCCCGATCACATCATCTTGGACACAAGACTAATGGATATTCTAGATCCCACTAGCCCAGCAGGGATGATGATGATGATGATATCTACTGGACAGTTAATAGGGTCATAGCTTTTCCCAAAAAATCTGCGCAAAACGCAACTACAAGATATGAGGCGTTATCGGACAGGCAGTGCGATCTATGGAGTCTCGTGCTTAGTAATAGGGAGGCCGTGATACCTTGTAACAGGTAATAACCAAATCAAACTGATACAGAACCCAAACAATATACCGGACACAGCGGGACAATAGGGGGTGTGCAATGGCGGATCCTCATAGTCCCGGGGTCTTTGGCGTGTAAGGGGCCCATACATGGGACATATATCCACCATCAGTCTGAATAAAAAAACTCTATACTCACCTTCCCGCTTCTTCTCCCAGGCCCCGCGGCTCCGTCTTCTGCTCTGCCAGGCCCTTTCCACACGTCATAGTGTATGCCCTGTGATAGACGGAGCCGCGAGGAGAAGACGGAGCCAAGGGGGGGGGGGGGGCAGGAGAAGTCGAAGGTAAGTATAGGTTTGTTTTTGTTTTCAAGAGGGCCCTGCTGCTGGAGGCCATTTCTGTAAAGGGGGACTCTGCTGGTGGCCATTTCCGTAAGGGGGGACTCTGCTGGAGGACATTTCTGTAAAGGAGGGACTCTGCTGGTGGCCATTTCTGAAAAGGGGGGACTCTGCTGGTGGACATTTCTGAAAAGGGGGGACTCTGCTGGTGGCCATTTCTGTAAAGGGGGGACTCTGCTGGAGGACATTTCTGTAAGGGGGGACTCTGCTGGAGGACATTTCTGTAAAGGGGGAACTCTGCTGGTGGCCATTTCTGTAAGGGGGGACTCTGCTGGAGGATATTTCTGTAATGGGGGGACTCTGCTGGAGGACATTTCTGTAAAGGGGGACTATGCTGGTGGCCATTTCTGTAAAGGGGGGACTCTGCTGGAGGACATTTCTGTTTAGGGGGGACTCTGCTGGAGGACATTTCTGTAAAGGGGGGACTCTGTTGGTGGCCATTTCTGTAAAGGGGGAACTCTGCTGGTTGCCATTTCTGTAAAGGGGGACTCTGCTGGAGGACATTTCATTAATGAGGTGGGGCTGCACTTCTTTCCATAGGGCATATACTCCAGTTAATAACTTTTCCCAGTTTGTGATAACATAAGGAGCCTCGGCTTACAGTATGAGGGGGCCATCTCCTGCACTGTCTGGGGGATGGGGTCTGGACAGTATTCGGGGGAGGGGGTTTCATGCTGTTATGGGAATGTGATCGTCTTTCCCAGATAGATTAGAGCTCGTCTGAAGTTCATGATGAAATGTCTTCTATGTACAGTACAGGATTAAGGATATAGAGGATCTGGGCGCATGTTGGTTTAGATGCTGGGGGCCCCTAGCCATGTGAGCAGCCCGGGGCCCATGGGACACTTGGGGGCATATCATAGCTCAAACATCCCGGGGAGGGCATTGTTATAGTTTTATCTATTCTATATGGATCTTGTCTGTTCCTCCCATGTGGCAGTGTGTGCGTGTCTATAGGGGGCACACAAGGCTGCGAGCCCCCCAGGGACGGGTGACTGATTAATGCAGCACGCGGCGGGTGGTGTGATCAAGTATCCACATGATAACGTAGCGTGTACACAGCCGTAATCATAGGGAGCATCGCTCAGGGCTGATAGATTAACTATGTGAGTGTGAGTGAGGCTGTGATATCCGGGAAGGTTCAGTAAGGCGCCCCCCCTCCCCCCTGGCACAGGGGAGAATAACTCTTTCTGCCCTAATTGGAGTAGAACCTGTTGTGCCCTATAAGCCTCAACTTGCAGCCGCAGCCCTTATCAGCTGCCACCCCCAACGGGAACCGATCCCTGCAGATACAGACCCTATTACACAGCCAAAAAACATGAATTTTTGCAGTTGAGCCATGATATCAGGGGCCATTTTTTGGATCCCCCACTCACACGCACAAACCTGAGCCGATATAGTCTCCTTGTCACCCGCTCTATGAGCCTTGTTTATTACATTGGGGTGAGCACCCACTTTTTGATTTACAGTCGTGTACATGCTACAACTGGTACTTGATACGTGAAGTCAGGACTTTTTAACTGTGTCGGTAATTGCTTAAAGGCGCACCATCAATAAGTGCCTGCTAAAACGTCTAGGTTCATATATAAGGCGCACCGGATTATAAGGATGAATGTCCAGCAGGTGGCAGACCTGTGCACAGTACAAGGCAGCTGTTGTCTGTAAGTAGGTTCATATATAAGGCGCACCAGATTATAAGGATGAATGACCAGCAGGTGGCAGACCTGTGCACAGTACAAGGCAGCTGTTGTCTGTAAGTAGGTTCATATATAAGGCGCACCGGATTATAAAGTGCACCTGATTATAAGGATGAATGACCAGCAGGTGGCAGACCTGTGCACAGTACAAGGCAGCTGTTGTCTGTAAGTACGGTTCATGTATAAGGCGCACTGGACTATAAGGCGCACCTTTGATTTCTGAGAAAATCAAAGGATTTTTTTGTGCGCCATCTAGTCCGAAAAAAAATACAGTGTTTCATATTTAATTTATAAATATATAAAAAGTAAAATTTTATACACCTTCCCCAATTTTGGATTTTTATGACTTCCTACGAAAGCTTTATTGTGGTGTCACACGTGGCGTTTACAACCTGTTTTTAGTCCGTCTTTAAGCATGCGTTTTCGGTCCGTTAAAAAACGCATGCAGTTTTTTTGAAAACGCATCAGTTTTTGTCCGTTTTTTAAATTAAGATAATTGGGAAAACCGGACAAAAACAGATGCGTTTTTTAAAAAAAAAAAAACGCATTTTTTACGTACTGAAAACACATGCTTAAAAAACGGACTAAAAACAGGTTCAAAACGCCATGTGTGACACCACCCTGAAGGTAAATATTGGCGCAGTAAAGTAAAGTTAATAAAAGAAACAAAATAACTTCTGGAAAAAAATCTTCTTCCTACAATGTTCTGCACCTGGTGGGGGGGGGGGAGTATAGTAACATTGTATAGTAATAACAATGTATACAAAGCTCCTACACACTGGACTATTCTATATCCCTATCCAGGTGCTCCCCAAACATAATGACCCAACACAGGTCAAAGGTCACAGCTCTGTCATTCTGCAGAAGTAGTGAGTAATGGGGGGTCCAACATTCACTCATCCAGGACTTGAGGAAGTGAACTAGACACAAAATCAGCCTCGAGTGCAATAAAATGAGGTTGTGATTGAACGATCCTCCTGGTTATGGCCGCCCCTGTTCTAGTTCTCACATGTCATCAGCTTGGGAATTATTACATCATGCACAACACAGAAATATCATGTCAGACACGGATAAAGGTACGGCTTATGTAATAGCAGGATGGATGGGAGATGGCTGTACTAGAGGGGCCAGATATTGTTTCCTAATAGTTCTTCTTAGGCCGTGTTCACACTCAGCATTTGGAAACACAGCAGGGAAGGGCTTGTCCTGATCAGCACTGAGCAGCGTGTGTTTAGTATGTGGACAATCCATAACACGTGGCGCTTGTTCCCGATAACATGTGATCAGGCTGCTCCCCGTTACATTTGAATTGTGTTTAAAAAGGGCAGTGCGGTGGCTCAGTGGTTAGCACTACAGCCTTGCAGCGCTGGGGACCTGGGTTCAAGTCCCCTGGTCAACATCTGCAAAGAGTTTCTATGTTCTCTCCGTGTTTGCGTGGGTTTCCTCCGGGTCCTCTGGTTTCCTCCCACACTCCAGAACATACTGGTAGGTGATTAGATTGTGAGCCCCATTGGGGACAGGGACTGATTTGGTGAACTCTGGGCAGCGCTGCGTAATCTGTGTGCGCTATATTAATAAAGGAGTTACTACAATTAATGAAAGCAAGTCAAACGCTTTGTGTGAACACAGCTTTATGGGTGAGGCACTTGATATGTTCTGTATAGACAGTTGTTTATAGTAATGGTCTGGGGGTGCCAGATTTGTGACTTATTTTTTGTGACATTTTGCCAACCCACCACCCAACCTAATGATACATCCTCTCCCTATGATTTTCTTTTGCTTTTAATTCGATAACTCCCCCCCCCCCCCCCCCCCCATTGTATTATCAGGAACTGGAGCAGGAATTACTCCGCACAGCCAGCTTCAATGTGCCCATTATACCAAGAGCCGCTGACCTCCGAGTCACCATTGTGCACCCAGGTGAATTATTCACCGGGTCCTGCTTGGCACAAAATTCTGCTGCAGCCTGCACCTGGCACAAGATGATATAGCAAGTGCCTGGGCGTGTGAGTCATGAGAAATACCCCCCATTGTTCCAGGCCTAAGCAACATCATCATCATCATGGCCCCCGGCCACTCGTCCTTCTACACATCCAAAATGCTGTTCCCCAAGTTTATACCTTTCCTCATTCTCTTGCAGATCACAATGTCTCCCCCTCATCTCTCCACAATCTTCATCTCTAGCAATGGCCGCAGTGTCTCCCCCGCTCAGTGTCTTCTCCGAGGACCATGGCGGTTCTGTCTACTTTCCTTCCTGACCATTGTTCTTTATGGGCAGAGAACGGATGTCTCATAACAGGCATAGGAAAACTTCTCTATAAACATTCAGCTTCCATGTTTCTTATATTCATCACATGACACATCACATCACACAGAAGAAACACAAAAAAGATGGACAATTCTCTCCACCAGGGACTCGGATTTGGTATAATCCTCCCACAGATGGACAGACTACAATCAGAGTCTTGGGACTTTACTAGATACATCCGATCCCCTAAAGATCCATGGCAATAGTGATCTCCTTCTTCTCTGAGATTTGGTGGTTTTAGCCTTTAGAACGTTAGACCACAATGGGGCTCATTTATTAAGGGTCCGCGATTCCGTCGGGTTTCCCAAATATTTCCATTGTGCGCCAAATTGCCGCAGGATTTTTGCGCACGCGATCGGATTGTGGCGCATCGGCACCGGCTTGCACGTGACAGAAATGGGGGGGCCTGGCCGTTGGACAACCCAACGGATTTGGACAAACCTCGGAATTTAAAAACGGAATTGTGTCACAAGACACGCACTCACATACACCAGGAAGAAGAAGATGAACTACGGCGGACCTCGGCGCAGAAGCGACGGATGCAGGAACTCGGGCGCACGGACCTTAGTGAATCCCGGCAGACCCGAATCCACGTCGGACAACGCACCACAGGATCCCAACAGGACCGGGTAAGTAAATGAGCCCCAATATGTATCAATCCCACATGGAAACATTCATTCTCACCATTTGAGATCATCTGCTTCCTTTGTCTCCAATGCCCTTCAGTTTGTTACTTGTCTACAAATAGGATGATCCTCTCAGTTCTGGACCTCAGGTTTTGGGTACCAGATTTTCATTTTGGATCCTAAGAACTTGAATAGAACAGATTTGAACTTATGTATTCTTTAAAGATTTTGTTTTCATTAGACCCTCTGGGGTCCCAAATGTAGGATCCATTGTCTGCTGCTAAACCTTTCCTGGATTATTACTGTTAATGAGATACCAACGCTGGAGGGAAATGAAAACCCAGACCCCCATCATTTCACCCCTTACTCGGGGATCTTTGTACCTTCTTTACCAGGTTGCTTGACCTATTCTCCAGCAGTGGTGGCGTCCTTGCACTTCAGTAGCCTATGTACCCCAATAAGCCTGAGTCAGTATCCGCTACCCCAGGGAACCCCCATCGTAGACCCATCTAGATGCATAGTAACTGTTGGATGTTGCCTTCCATAAAAGTTTTAATAAAATGTGATCAAAATATCGTAGAGTTGTCTTTGTGGTATCAATGAAAACATCCTCTTACCCCAGAAACAATGATACCCCACTCCGTACACTGAATTATAGAAAAGTTACAGCGGTCAGAATATGTCACAATTGTGCTTTTTTGTCCAAATTTACGACTTTGTGAATTTTATTCCAGTTCCCGAGTACAGTCCACGGAATATAAAATGGTTCCTCTAGACTAGAGAGTACAGTCCGTCTGGCAGATAACAAGCCCTCATATGGCTTTGTAGATGGAAAAAAATCTGAAGATATACGCCTTGCGGAAGGAGTAGAGTGAAAAAACGGAAACGCTATAACCCAAAGAAACCGGTCCTGAAGGGCTTAATAACTGGTGACGGAGGGCTGATCCCTCTTCATACATACCGGGCAAACTGCAGCAAACGCCCAAAACGAAAATGTTGCCCCCATACTGCCAATGATTGTTTAATATGAATCTCACTGTAAAAGGCTTACCAACAGGACCCACAAGAAAATGGCGCAAATGCATTTTTCTTTTTTAATTTGCTCAGGACATCTTGATATTTTTATTAGCTTCTATCATTACATAGAATATTGAATAATGCCCTTGGGAAATACAATTTATCCCGCATAAAACAAGCCCTCGTGCAGCTTTGTGCACAGTAAAATAATAAAGTTATGGCTTTTGAAAGGAGGAGGGGGGAGGGGAATTGAAACACAAAATGTAAAAAAGGGAAACCTTGGGAAGGGGTTAACCAGATCTCATGTTACATAGTAGTGTTTGTGTTGCGTCCAGAGTCGGCGCTATATAAGCTATAAATAGAGCAGTATGGCGCACTCCACCTATCAGGCTCCGTCCAGGGATTTCTGTCATTTGTAATAAAGCACAATGGCTTTGAATAGCGGTTTCTTGTTTACCGATTTGCGTGATGGAAATTTCCAGGTACGCAACAAAGGGGCGAGGTCCGGCGATCCCAAGACGCCGTCTCGTGCGACGTTCTATAATGACGGGTCCGTATCACGTCATACGACACTAGTTATGTGATTTCTATAGAACCTTGCAAAAGTATTCAACCCTCCAAGCAATGAAGTGATCGCACCTGTCCTGAGCTTCCCGGGAAGGTGGGGGTCGGAGATTTCAAAGTTTTTTTTGTTTTACCCCATCTGTAGAGCGGCGCATCTGTCATCTGTCACATTACATCGCACAGCAGTTACCCGGAGGTGAATGTACGGGAGCAGCGCATGTAATCCGTATTCATTACATTCATTACATCCACTGCCCTGTAATCATCTGCTTCATAAATGGCGCGGTGCCTTGATATACCAAATCTAATTAGTATCTGTACAAATTCATTGTATTATACCTAAAGGGCTTGTCCTATGACCTGTGTGAACACCGCCCAGGAATCCTCTCCCCCCCTCAGGCTACAGAATTCTTAGAAAAGAATTTACCGTATATATTCCGCAACAATGTTTCTAGTTGGAAAACACTGCCTAGGCGTCGCCTTATCTGTACAACGTGCAGAGGTTTTATTCCGCATGTCAGTAATATTTCTAGGAAGTGGATCAAACAAATGGGAACGTTATAGGATAAAATTGTCATTCTATGAGCTGTGACCGTAAAAACTATAACTCGCCCTGCAATAAGAAAAAAGAAGCCCTTAACCGCTCTGTGCATGGACCTATAAAAAGTTATAGGGCGAAACATGGATACGACGGAGTAGGCTTTGCGATAAGTTTTAAAGATACACAATAACAGTAATAAATATATATGTGGAAATGTATATATAATGTATATGTATGTGCGTGGTATATGATACATTTATGTGTGTGTATATGTTTTTATATATATTACTGTACTTTAACCCTGGGCTACAATAATCAGCTATAACAGTTATCACAGGCGTCTGTAATGAAGCTTTATTATTAATCCTGGTTCTAATGACAATCCAACATTTTTAAAATCCAATTAAAAAAAAATTCTGTCTGGGATTACAATTATAAAACATACAGTTCAGACTTACATACAAATTCAACTTAAGAACAAACCTCCAGAACCTATCCTATACGTAACCCAGGGACTGCCTGTATATATTATGCTGTATGTGTGTTTTAGTATATGGTGTGTATTTGCTGTATCTATGTATATGCTATAAATGTTTGTATATGCTGTATATATGGAATGTGTATATGGTGTGTTTATAATGCATGTATGTGTATATATGGTGAGTGTATATATATATGTGTATATATGTATATGTATATATGTGTGTGTGTGTAAATATAATATATATATATATATATATATATATATATATATATATATATATATTTATATTATAATTATTAGAAAAGTTATGATCATACAAAGTTTAAACAATGGAAAATCCCATCAGAAAATATAGTAACTTTCTTTCCATCCTCCCAGGACATTGCACAGAATATTCTATGGTCTCTCCAGGTAGAACGATTTTTTCACACATAAAGCAAAGTTCTGCTATGACTTGTTGTTATATAGAACAATAAGAAAGGTTCTGGCTTTTGAAATTGTGAGGAGTAAAAATAGTAAATTAGTTAATATAAATTCCCCCAGTCTAGAAAGGGTTAAGGGCCTCTATTCTTTCAGCTATTTGGATCTGTTCCTCCGGCTTCCACATTCATGTACATGTCCCATGTCACATCCACCACCTCCCCAGCAATGATTATTAGATATATACATATGACATATATTATACATATTATTATATTATATACATTATAAGATCTTATACATATTATATATATTATTATTTACATTCTACAATCTTATACATATTACATATTATGCATATTATTATATAATATACATTATAAGATTTTATACATATTACACATATTACATATATTATTATTATTATTATTATTATTATTATACTATATACATTCTACAATCTTACACATATAACATATACATATGGGTTCTAGGAATCAGCTCTGGGGTTTGCAGTGTGCAGATGTAGCAGAGCTGAAGCCTTTGTCCTCCTGCCGTGATCTGTGTCGTCTAATAATTCTGCTTTCCCACCAGTATCCCAGGTACAGATCGTGATCATGTCCATGTCCGGCCGCAGCCTCGGCTCTGCTACATCTGTCTGTCCCCCCAGTAAGAGTGTGATAAGGATAGTACTCACATCTCTCCGGCTGCATTGTGCGGGATGTGCGGAGGAGACGGCTCATGCACATCTACTGGGATACATCAGGTGTGGTGCTGACTCTGGTTACACAGGAGGGTAACACTACACCGGCTGCACGGCTCTGAGCGCAGAATAAAGCGGCTCCTATTCTATTCTGGGCTATTACTAGAAAACATTGTGCTTAATAATAAAAAAAACACTGGAAAAACAATCTACGGGCGATGGAGGAGTCATGACCCCGCGCCCCGCCCCCTCCCTGCGCCCCCCCCCTGACCCCCACAGAACCTAGAAGGATAATTATAGACCAGGGATGTGTATCCAGGACTTAACCCTTCACACTGAGCGCTATCTATAGGGATATTGTAATCCGCCATATCTAACCAACATTAGTCACAGATGGAGTCGCCCTCGAAGGAAGGACTGGGCGCAGGTGCAGCGGAGTCTCCGCAGGGAGATCCAGGTGTTCAGCGTCACCTGCACGTCACGCACAGGAATATCCTGCCATGTAGGGTCTGCAGGGTCAGGTCTGAATGAATGGAGGGGATCTAGTATAGGGGATATAATTTAGGGTCTTGTATTCTATATATTATATTATATTGGAATAATATTACATTTAGGTGTTTGGGCGTTGCATTGCCTTGATTTGGATTGGATCTTGATAATCTATAGGGTCTTGTCTGAGTTCTGATTAATTGATGGAGTTGAGAGAAGGGCAAGTGCCGAAATAATACAGCGGTCAGTTCTGATGCGCGGTATGAATTAAGAGGGTTTGGTTTTATTCAGGTTTTTAACACATTTGGATCATCCAGGATCAGTTATAATTCTGGGTCTGGTCTGGGGTCTGACTAATCTAAGGAATCTTGTCTGGGGTCCATTTAGTGTGATGTGGAATAATTTGGAGAGGCGTCTGATTAATTTAGGGCATCTGGTTTGGGTTATCATTTATAGGGTCCGGTTTAGGTTCCAAGTTAAAGGGGGTTTGATTTAGAGGATCTGGGTTATAATTCTGTTGGGGAGTTGGGTCTGGGGTCTGACTAATCTAAGGTCCATTTAGTGTGATCTGGAATAATTTGGAGAGGAGTCTGATTAATTTAGGGGATTATAGTTTAGGTTATAATTTATAGGGTCTGGTTTAGGTTCCAATTTAAAAGGGGGTTTGATTTAGGGGATCTGGTTTATAATTCTTTTGGGGGTGAATCTGGGGTCTGATTAATTTTAGGGGATCTAGTTTGGGTTATAATTTATAGGGTATGGTTTAGGTTCCAAGTTAAAGGGGGTTTGATTTAGGGGATCTGGGTTATAATTAATCTGGGGGTCTGATTAATTTAGGGGTTAATCTGAATGAATTTGGAAGATCCAGGTTGGGTTATAATTTACAGGGTCTGGTGTGGGATCTGAATGAAGGGAATTTCAATTAATTTAGAAGTTCCAGAACAGAATGGGTTAACGTTATATTAGGGGACTGATTAAATGAGTGGATCCGTGTTGTGTTATAATTGGGGTGGTGTCACACGTGCCGTTTTAAATCCGTTTTAGTCCGTTTTTAAGCATGCATTTTCAAAAAACGCATCCGTTTTGACAGTTTTTGGCCGTTTTTCTCAATTATCTTAATTAATTGGGAAAAACGGACAAAAACTGATGTGTTTTCGAAAAACCGCATGTGTTTTTAAAAATGCAAGCTTAAAAACGGACTAAAAACGGATTGAAAAAGCCACGTGTGACCCTCAGGGGTTCTGCTCTGGTGTCTGATTAATTTAGGACATTTTGTGTAGGGTCCATTCATTTAATTGGTGTCTGATTCATTTAGGGGTCCGAATTTTTTTTTAGATTTCTGATAGAATTTAGGAGATTTTGGGTTTGTTCTGTGGTCTGACGTAATCAGCAATGAAGTTTTTGTATATTTTTGTGTCTGGATTAATTTAAGGGGGTCTGGTCCGAAATTTGGATCAATGTACATGGGATTTGATTTTTGGGTTTGGAGTTTGGAGAGCTATACATTATTTTTAATATTCATTTTTTCAAACAATACAATCCTGAAGAAATGTGAGAAAACGTAAACCTGAAGGTAAAATCCCACTTTCGGGTTTTCAGATGCCGTTTGTGATGTCCAGACCAGGATGGGTAGAAAGTAAAACGGGTCGCACCCATTATGATCCACTGCTGCTTTTAGCTTCAAAAACTGCGTCTGAAAAACTGAACGTGTGAACGCAGCCTAAGAGGAAGAAGTTCTACAATGTAACAACACAATAGTCGGCTGTGGATTAAAGGCGATGATAGAGAAGTGGAGTCACCAGCGAGCGGCTCTGGATGAGGAGCAGACGCGTCATGGAGAATGGCTTTGTTAATAATTCCTTATGAAGTGCAGTTTTAATCCAATTGATCTTAAGCAAATACTCAACCTTCATGAAGACTGGAACAGGACGTGCCCAGAATTGAAGTCGTTTTTATAGGCGGCCTTGGCCCGGAGAACACCAGAAGCTTTTACAGATGATCTTGATTAGAACAAATAGAGAGAAGTTTACTCAAATGGGGGGTGGGCAGCAGCAGGAGATCTGTGAGGGTGAGGTTGGGCATTTAATAGGCTCATAGTTTCCTCCATCCAGTCTACAATCAATCTAAGGGTCTGTAGAGAGTCGCTGTGTGTGCGCCCTCTTACAAGAATAAAAAAAAAATTCAGTTTACAACCACCTCTGTTATAATTCAGATTACATAATCTCTCCGTGTTTACATGGGTTTCCTCCGGGTCCTCCGGTTTCCTCCCACACTCCAAAACATACTGGTAGGCTGATTAGATTGTGAGCCCATGGGGACAGGCATAGATTTGGGAAACTCTATTTATATAGCGCACACAGATTCCGCAGCGCTGCACAAAGGAATTATCATTATTATTACACATCTGTAAATGCCTAAAATTTTGTCCAGCGCCAGGAATTTCTCACATCCTCGTTGCCATAAAATTCAGTAATCTGGATGAAAACATGGGGTTACCTATAAAGAGGGTTCACACTGAGGACATACAGTGTGGAGTCCTGAAAAATATTGATGAGATGAGAAGTAATCTGTAATTATAACCAAAAATGAGCTGCTGAGTAATAAACTCCCAAACTAGGGAAATGGAAGCTGCCATATGCCTTACATTGCTGCTACCAAAATCTACTCTAAACCAGGGACATTACTCGTAGATCCAGGCACCGGAACTGTGGAAATCTTCTTATATTTGTTATTCATGGTCTTATTTATTCTCAAATCAACTTTTAAAATTAGTCTAATGAGCCGGAAGGGCTCTGGTGGGTGCAGGGCCGTATCTGAAAATCTTGCCTCAAGCGGCAGATGCAAGGGCCCTGGGGGGAGCGGCATGTTCCCATGTTAAAATGTGGGTGAAAATATTAATTCGTCTGTGCCTTTATGGTACCAAGATGGGTCTGTAAGAACCCAATAAATTGGAAAGAGAGATCTACTAGCCCCAATAATGTCCAGTGATGAGGTGTGTACCGGAGGGTTAGTCAGGTCGATAGGGTGTATCTTCTCTTCAGTAATGGGTGAGTCAAGAGTCTGCATTGTTATCTCCCCAGCTGCTTGTAATACACGACCTGTGAGTACAAAGTTCAGCATGGGCAGTAATAGCCGTAGAGACCTTATCAAACCCAGTGCAATAATAACTAGGGGCACGGCAATGGCAAAGGACGTGGAGTGTCGTCACACAGTCTAACATTCTGTAACCAGGGCAGAGACTGCGGCTCCTTCCTCCTCCTAGACCAAGACTTGCAGGGTTACCGTGCAGCTGATCCAGGGGTCTGTCGGGTCGGAGGTTTCCCACGTTGCAGTGAATTGGGGCTCCGTTTTCTGTGTCAGTTGAACGTTAATGGACTTTGGTTGTTTTCAAACCGGTAACCTAGTAATAAAGTTACATAGTAACTATAATTCTGTAGCTATGGAACCGCATGTTCCGGAAGAAAAGTTGTAGCAGGAGCTTCCGTTATGCGTCGGCCGCTCTGAGATCTTGCTCAAAGGACTCAGTCACGGGGATTTGGCCCTTTCACATCTCTCTGACTTTGGACCTTTTATCCCGATTACCAGCTTCTTGTAGGGTCTTATAGTTACACATAGTTGGACATCGGTGCCCACCACACTGTCACTTCCATCCCTTGAGGTCGCCCCATCACCTTCCTCCTTTCCTGGGCCTTAGTGCTCATGTATTTTTTATTTTTTGATATTTTGTATCATCCAAGGCACCTTATTAGGCCCCGTTCCCCACAAGAAGGTGCCTGAGCATTAGGGTTCCTGACCTTGTGCTGCTCCAAGGCTTCATTTCTAGATCTTGTCTCTTGTTCTCCACACATCTGCGCTGCACGTCCTGTCCTATGGCAAACCCCTGACTATGCTAGTCCCTGCCCTGACCTCTTACACTGTCCCTCACTGTCTCGGGACTTTACATTGGCATCTCTTGACCCCTCAGGCTTTTGCACCTCCAACAATTTCATGTCAAATACCATGTGAAACAGATGCACCCGTGCCCCTCTATGTGCCGTGGTCCCCTCTGCTGCTGTCTCGCTCCCCGGCCAGGACTCACCTCTCCACGCTCCTGGCCCGCGCGCTCCAGCTCTTTGAGACTTAAAGGACCAGCGTCCTCCTGATTGGCTCATGCTAATCTGGATCGCCCTTATAATCTGGCATTTACCAGTGTTCCTCTGTGTCTCTGCCATTCCTGTGACCTGCTGTGCCTTCTAGGGTTCCTGTCCAGCGGAATCTAGAGTCCGTGCCAGCGTTACCAGTGTTCCTCTGTGTGCCAGCGTTACAAGTGTTCCTCTGCGTGCCAGCGTTACCAGTATTTCTCTGCGTGCCAGCGTTACCAGTATTTCTCTGCGTGCCAGCGTTACCAGTGTTCCTCTGTGTGCCAGCGTTACAAGTGTTACTCTGCGTGCCAGCGTTACCAGTATTTCTCTGCGTGCCAGCGTTACCAGTATTTCTCTGCGTGCCAGCGTTACCAGTGTTCCTCTGTGTGCCAGCGTTACAAGTGTTACTCTGCGTGTCAGCGTTACCAGTATTTCTCTGCGTGCCAGCGTTACCAGTATTTCTCTGTGTGCCAGCGTTACCAGTATTTCTCTGTGTGCCAGCGTTACCAGTATTTCTCTGCGTGCCAGCGTTACCAGTGTTCCTCTGTGTGCCAGCGTTACAAGTGTTACTCTGCGTGCCAGCGTTACCAGTATTTCTCTGCGTGCCAGCGTTACCAGTATTTCTCTGTGTGCCAGCGTTACCAGTATTTCTCTGCGTGCCAGCGTTACCAGTGTTCCTCTGTGTGCCAGCGTTACAAGTGTTACTCTGCGTGTCAGCGTTACCAGTATTTCTCTGCGTGCCAGCGTTACCAGTATTTCTCTGTGTGCCAGCGTTCCCAGTATTTCTCTGCGTGCCAGCGTTACCAGTATTTCTCTGCGTGCCAGCGTTACCAGTGTTCCTCTGTGTGCCAGCGTTACAAGTGTTACTCTGCGTGCCAGCGTTACCAGTATTTCTCTGCGTGCCAGCGTTACCAGTATTTCTCTGCGTGCCAGCGTTACCAGTGTTCCTCTGTGTGCCAGCGTTACAAGTGTTACTCTGCGTGTCAGCGTTACCAGTATTTCTCTGCGTGCCAGCGTTACCAGTATTTCTCTGTGTGCCAGCGTTCCCAGTATTTCTCTGTGTGCCAGCGTTACCAGTATTCCTCCATGTTTCCTGCTGTCATCTCAGGTTTGGACTGTTTCCTGCATATCCTGCCATACTACCTTGGCTGCCACCGTGGGCCTCATACCATCTCCCGTGGTGGTCCAGAGGGTCCACAGACTCTTCCAAGAGACTTTTACACACTTTCCCTCCTCTTGTGACACTATGGTTGCTCTATTTTTACTAATAATTACATCCATTTTATACCTAAAAACCTCCAGTATCGGAGTAAGCGCTTTAGCTTCCTGATCCAGGAGCAGGTATATACGCTCAGAGAGACATTTACCTCTCAGATGCCATGGACAGGTATGACCACAGCATCTGAGAGGTTGGTTTTACTAAGGGTTTTAGTTACTGTAACTTTACAGCTCTCTTCTGAGGGATCATGGGAGTCTATGGCTGTGACATCTGGGAGTCTCCCGGAGACTCTCAGGACTGCAGGTCCTATATAACACTTGATACCGGTCTGCAGTGATCTTACCATAGATTGAGGTTGATTTGAAGTCTTTAGTATAATAATCTAGAATAATCTGGATTGTCTTCTCAGATGCCCCATGAAGGGGTGTACATCCCCCCAGTTTTGGAAATACTACTAATAACCCTACATCCCGGCGGCAGGTAACATCCATCACGGGCTCAGACTCTTTGTTTTTGATACTTGGAGTGAGATCCGTGACCTCCGCCGTGACAAAAGAGAATTGTTCTTGGTCCATTACTGTAATTGAAGTTCCTTAACCTCTTCAGCTCAGAGCGATCCTGTAAGGGCTTATTATATTGTGGGAAAAGTTTGCTAATGGATTCACGTTACCTGGAGACGGGTATGGGGGGGGGGGCGCTTCATGGGTGCTTTATGGGTGCTGTATTGAGCCTTGTCTGAAGGTGGAAGGTACAATGTTTTGTGTTCTTTGGAAACAGGGGCCCCCATGATTTGCTCAGTCTCAAGACATGAGGGGGAATAGTGGTGCCGGGAGTGGACTACGTTTTGCCCTGCCTGGAGACCCCCGCACCATGTTTTTCCCTATTTTGAGATGGGGGGCACCACGTTTTTCTTTGCCTGGAGACGAGGGGCACCACGTTTTGCACTGCTTGAAGATGGGGGCACCACGTTTTGCCCTGCCTAGAGATGGGGGGCACCACATTTTGCACTGCTTGGAGACGGGGGCACCACATTTTGTCCTGCCTAGAGGAGGGGGCACCATGTTTTGCCATGCCTGGAGGAGGGGGGCACCATGTTTTGCCATGCCTGGAGACGGGGGGCACCACGTTTTGTCCTGCCAAGAGGAGGGTGGCACCATGTTTTGTCCTGCGTGGAGATGGGGGGGCATCACGTTTTGTCCTGCCTGGAGACGGGGGGCACCATGTTTTGTCCTGCCTAGAGGAGGGGGGCACCATGTTTTGTCCTGCCTGGAGACGGGGGGCACCATGTTTTGTCCTGCCTAGAGGAGGGGGGCACCATGTTTTGCCATGCCTGGAGACGGGGGGGGCACCATGTTTTGTCCTGCCTAGAGGAGGGGGGCACCATGTTTTGCCATGCCTGGAGACGGGGGGCACCATGTTTTGTCCTGCCTAGAGGAGGGGGGTATCACATTTTGTCCTGCCTGGAGATGGGGGGGGCACCATTTTTCATGGGTTTTATTACCCGATGTCCAGTGTGTGGTAGGTCACCCTCCTCCTGTGGGCAGTGTGTGAGTACAGACGTCACATGAGTGTATAAATGTTTTTCTTCTCACCTCCAAGAACTTTTTACAGTAGTTTTTATGGACGTCATGTGTTATGGACATGAGGCGGCAGGCAGTAGGCACGGCACCTCGGCACAGACCAGACAATGCTCCGGACCCGTGGCACAGGAGGGGTTATATACCCAACAGAGGGACCTCATGAGATTGTCCGGCATGGAAGGGGTTAACTTCTTTTTAGCTGCTGAAGCTACAAGCACCTGAGTATAGCAGAGGCGGCAATGATGCAGCAGAGAGGACTTTGCAATGCTGGGATCTCAAGAAGCAAGTAACTCCGACAGCAAGTACTTTTTGTGCTTTTTTTCTTGTTTCTGCAGATGTATTTTGGATTTTTTTGGAGACCCCCCTAATGTACAGCTCAGCTACTCCTGGTAGAGCAGGAGTCACTGTGTGGGACCCCAAACAATTGCCTGTGTTGTGTTAGGGGTAAACCCCCTATATACAAGATATTCAACCCCAAGTGTAGAAGTCATTCCCTATCCACAGTACAGGCAGTCCCCAGGTTACGTACAAGATAGGTTCTGTAGACTTGTTCTTAAGTTGAATTTGTATGTAATTCGGAACTGTATGTTTTATAATTGTAACCCCAGACAGAATTTTTTTGGTCTCTGTGACAATTGGATTTAAAAATTTTCGGTTGTTATAAGAACCAGGATTAAGAATAAAGCTTCATTACAGACGCCTGTGATAACTGTTACAGCTGATTATTGCAGCCTAAGGATAAAGTACAGTAAATTACCAACATCCAGAGGGACCTTTGTAACTAGGGGTCATCTGTAAGTCAGCCTCTATAAGAGATAACAAGCTGATTGATGCGGATCAGGGGTAACTTCTAAATTTTGGACAAGCCCTTGAACATTTCATAAGTTTGGACTTCTTGAGATGTGACGGGACAAAAAAAAGTTTCTCCTATCATGTAAATGTCTGCAATTATAATAAAAATAATATTTTTTTTTTTTCCTTTTAAAGTTCATTATTTTATGGGTGGGAGGGCTGGAAAAAGGGTTAAAGGAAAAATATATTATAGGAAAATGTAAAGCGGTATACTGTAAGGACTACAGTTGCATTGACAAGGTAACAATAACTAAGGTCTGGATATTAATGGAAAATATATACTTTATTGTTAGGTCTACCGAGTAAACAAAAGGTTAAATCAAAAGGACTTACATCAAGTAGTGTATGGAAATGTATGGTACCACGATACAATGTGGGAGACATATGTATTTGGTCTTAAACTTTGAATAAAAAATAATAATAAAAAATTTAAAAAAATAAAATAAAATAAATATTTTATTTATTTTACATTATTTTTATTTTATTTATTAAATATTCTGCTTTATTTTATTGTACTTCACAGTATAATATCCTATTCTGTCCCCACTCTCTAGTACGGTGCAAGCGTTACAATGTTACTTATAGATTTCTTTTGTGCCTATGAAAAAAAAATAATTTATAAAATTTTAAGCTAATAGATATCTTCTATAGGTGCTCATTGATCAAGATAAAGTATTTTAAAAAAAAATTGGAATCCATCATAATAAACCCGGGACACTTGTAGATCCGGGCACCGGGACTGTGGTGTCTTCTTATACTTGTTATCCATGGCCTCCTGCCTTCTAAAAGCAACTTTTACAAGAAAGGCTCTGGGGGTGTTACTAGAGCCCCTCTGTGCTGTAACTTCACAGGCTGTTACACTGCCCCTTGGTTTGAGATTACATTGGGCAGAGGATGGGCTGTGGGGGCAGGGGGAACAGCAACGGCAGGGAGGGGCTCTGGTAAAAACTCCCAGAGCCTTTTAGCTAATTAGCATAATTATAAAAGTTGCGTTTAGAAGGAAGGAGGAGATGGATAACATATATAAGAAGATACCACAGCCCTTGGCACGTGGATCTATGAGTAATTTCCCTGGATGGATTCTGATGGGAGATTTCTGCTTAGACCGGCGGCACATGTGGCGTTTTGAGCCCATTTTTGGGCCGTTTTTACGCAATCTATTAAAAAACGCATGCATTTTTGACAGTTTTTTCCAATTATCTTAATGAGCATAATTGGAAAATGGACAAAAACGGTCAAAAAACGGATGCGTTTTCAAAAAGACATGCTTTTTTTAACAGACTGCGTAAAAACGTCCACAAAACGTCCCAAAAACGTGTTCAAAACGCCACGTGTGCTACCGGCCTTAAGCAAAAGAATAAAGTGGCTCCAGATGAAGGTTTTGGCTGCAGGTCAGAGGGATCCGTGAGCGCCTCCTTCTCCACCGAATCCAAACAAAGACAAAGCTGCCTCCACCTAATACAAGGGAGTAGAACAAATACAATTGCAGATTGCCGATACATAAAATTAAAAGAATTGGAAATTTTCAAAATGTAACTTTTTTTTATGGATTGATCTTGGATCTGGACTTGCAGAATAATATTTGTGCGGCTCTCTTCATCTCCTGGTTCCTCATGCTGTACAGCACGGGGTTTATTAAAGGTGTGAATGCCGTGTATAGGAGAGACTTTAATTTATTTTCATAGGGTGTGTTTCCCCCTACGGGGAACATGTATATGGCTACTAGTGGCCCGTAATACAGGCACACGGCGGCCAGGTGTGAGCTGCACGTGGAGAAGGCTTTCCTACGACCATCGCTGGAGGCAATCCTGATGATGGCCACAAATATACAGATATAGGATATGATAACGAGGACAAAGGGCAGGAAGGCCAGGAGGATGGACAGAAAGAAGTCTTCAAACACCACGTTGGACGTATCCGTAGAAGACATCTCTAAGATGGGGGCAAAATCGCAGAAAAAATGGTCAATTTTATCCGTCTTACAGAATTGAAGTTGTCCTATCAAGAACATCTCACTGGGGATCAGGAAGATCGGTGTAGCCCAAGGCCAAAAGGAGAGATGGAAGCAAAGTTTATGGTTCATAAGAGCGGAGTAGTGCAGGGGGTGACAGATGGCTAAATATCGGTCTACAGCCATGGCGGTCAGGATGAGGGACTGTGTGTAGGTAGCGATACAGTGGAAGAAGTACTGGATGAAGCAGTCGCTTCTCGATATGGTTGTCCCTTCCAGCCATGTCACCTGTAACATTTTTGGAGTGATGTTTGAGGTGAGGAGAAGGTCGGCCAGGGCTAGATTGCGGAGGAAGATGTACATCGGGACGTGAAGGTGGCGACAGGCTGAGATCAACGAGACAATGAGGCAGTTTTCTACTAATATTACGATATAGACCACAAGGAAAAGACAGAACAGGACGACTCTGACGTGGTGGAAATCGTGGAAGCCCAGAAGGATGAATTCATGGAAGGAGGTTTCATTGCTTCCACACATGGCTCTGAAATGATCCAAAGTGTAAAATAATTGTCAAGATGGGAACACTTTTATTTTTCTATCTTCTCTTGGTATCTGAAAAGAGCTTTCTCCTCATCCAAGGACAACCCTGAAACTGTGGAGAAGCTTTTAGAAGTTTCTTGGACCTTCAACCCTAAGTTATAATGTAAGTTATTCTTTTCAGGCCATATTGGAACTTGTCCTTAAACTGGAGCTTTTGAAAATGGCCGTCTGGTCCTTCCAGACCCAACAGATAAAATTATTGGACCCTCTCTTCTCCAGGCCCTAAAAAATAGACCCTACTAGCCTCCAAATTGCCCTGTTTTCTTGGGAATCCCTGGGGTCCAGTATTCTGTTAAAGCCTGGGACCATTCGGATCCTTTCGTAGACTGGTTGGCCAATGTTGGTCTTTCCTTAGTCTTGTTAATAGTCCTAAACTATATGTTCTGCTTCTGTGAACCCCCTTCCTCACCTGCACCTCACATAGTAGAAGTGGAAAATGTGGTCATGGGCTGAACCTCTTCTACATGGCGGCTCCTGGATGTAATACAGATAGGGGCACATTTACTTACCCGGTCCAGTCGCGATCCCGCGTTGTGTTGTCTGATGCTCATTCGGGTCTGCCGGGATTCACTAAAATCCGTGCAGCCGATATCCAGTTGGTGTCATTGCTGCGCCGAGGTCTGCCGGAGTTCACCTTCTTCTTCCTGGTGCATGTAAGTGCTTGATCTTGCAACACAAAGGGGGTTTGCGCCGATTTTCCCTGAATTGCCCCAGGATTTTGGTGCACGCGATCGGTTTGTGGCGCATCGGCACCGGCATGCACGCGACGGAAGTCGTTTTAAAAAATAAAAATTGGTCGCACGGGCCATACTCACATGCACCACGATGAAGACGATGAACTCCGGGGCACCTCGGCGGACTTCAGCGCAGCAGCGACACCTGGTGGACATCGGGCACAGGACCTTCAGGAATCGCCGGAAGACCCGAACGCTCGTCGGAGAAGCTGCCGCTGGAACGCGAATGGACCGGGTAAGTAAATGTGCCCCATATTCTTTCTTAAATTCCGCGGCTTTTCCGAATCCGTCAGGTTGTCCGACGGCCCGCCCCCCCCCCCCAATTTCTGTCGCGTGAAAGCCGACGTCGATGCGACACAATCCGATCGCATGCGCCAAAATCCCGGGGCAATTCAGCGCAAAACGGAAATATTCGAGAAACCCGACGAAAGTGCGGCGTTCGGAACCTTAGTAAATGAGCCCCACAACGTGTATATTGTAACCAATGTGATTGGAGATCATTCAAGTTAAGGTCGTTTTAACCTCTCCCCCCCCACATTCAACAGGGACCACGGCATCTGAGGAGTTCCACAAAGGAAGGTGCTTCCATAAGGCAACAAGGTTGGGAAGTGCTTTCCCCGTTTGCGTCAGTAAGGGTTAATGTGTCCTCTTATGACTACACCACCCACAGTTATCCGGCTGCGTCCCCCGCCCTCCATATAAGTTCGGACATTGCTCAATCCCACAGTAAAACCCACACAACACACAATTAAAAATCTGTCTGCGTTAGAATTTTGTAATACAGGTGAATTTTTATGACTTAATGATGATGGAACCTCAGTCCTAGCAAACAACCTCCCTGCGGAGAGCGATATCTGCCGGTTACTCATTGACCACGGATATTATTCTAGGCAGGAAGAACACGACTGATTGTATCTATGTCTGGAGATCGCTGGACTTCCTGATCCGTCACTAGATGATAGGAATATGATACATACAGGTTAGAGATTCTTTCATATTGAATGTATCTGTATCCCTGACCTCTGATACCCCTAAATATAACGTTCAAAGCTGAAGAGTAGAGTTGTGGCACAGTGCACAGCAGGGTTAGGAAGCTATGAACATTTCCTGGAGCACAATCCCTCTTAACTGAAAGGAGTATGACACAACTGGTAACCGACCAAGACATGGCCACCTACTGTCCACCGACAGGATCACTGGAGGAGCCACAGAGATCCACAGCTCAGGGCCAAGAGTCTGTCCACAAGAGAACTACTAGTCATGTTCTCCACAAATCTGCCCTTTGCCGAACAAGCAAGAAGAAGCCATTACAGAAAAGCATATCTAGTCTTGTCCTTTGTTCTAGCTCAGCGCAGACCACAACTAAGCCTCTAGATGTGTAAAGAAATGGGGGAACCTCCAGCCTCTAGATGTGTAAAGAAATGGGGGAACCTCCAGCCTCTAGATGTACAAAGAAGAATGGAGGAACCTCCAGCCTCTAGATGTACAAGAAGAATGGAGGAACCTCCAGCCTCTAGATGTGTAAAGAAATGGGGGAACCTCCAGCCTCTAGATGTACAAAGAAGAATGGGGGGAACCTCCAGCCTCTAGATGTACAAAGAAGAATGGGGGGGAACCTCCAGCCTCTAGATGTACAAAGAAGAATGGGGGAACCTCCAGCCTCTAGATATACAAAGAAGAATGGGGGAACCTCCAGCCTCTAGATGTACAAAGAAGAATGGAGGAACCTCCAGCCTCTAGATGTACAAAGAGGAATGGGGGGAACCTCCAGCCTCTAGATATACAAAGAAGAATGGGGGACTCCAGCCTCTAGATATACAAAGAAGAATGGAGGAACCTCCAGCCTCTAGATGTACAAAGAAGAATGGGGGGACCTCCAGCCTCTAGATGTACAAAGAAGAATGGGGGAACCTCAACCTGTAGATGTACAAAGAAGAATGGGGAGACCTCCAGCCTCTAGATGTACAGAGAAGAATGGAGGAACCTCCAGCCTCTAGATATACAAAGAAGAATGGGGGGAACCTCCAGCCTCTAGATGTACAGAGAAGAATGGAGGAACCTCCAGCCTCTAGATATACAAAGAAGAATGGGGGGAACCTCCAGCCTCTAGATGTACAAAGAAGAATGGAGGAACCTCCAGCCTCTAGATGTACAAAGAAGAATGGGGGAACTTCCAGCCTGTAGATATACAAAGAAGAATGGGGGAACCTCCAGCCTCTAGATGTACAAAGAAGAATGGAGGAACCTCCAGCCTCTAGATGTACAAAGAAGAATGGAGGAGCCTCCAGCCTCTAGATGTACAAAGAAGAATGGGGGAACCTCCAGCCTCTAGATGTACAAAGAAGAATGGGGGACTCCAGCCTCTAGATATACAAAGAAGAATGGGGGGACCTCCAGCCTCTAGATGTACAAAGAAGAATGGAGGAACCTCCAGCCTCTAGATGTACAAAGAAGAATGGAGGAACCTCCAGCCTCTAGGTGGACAAAGAAGAATGGAGGAACCTCCAGCCTCTAGATGTACAGAGAAGAATGGAGGAACCTCCAGCCTCTAGATGTACAAAGAAGAATGGGGGAACGTCCAGCCTCTAGATGTACAAAGAAGAATGGAGGAACCTCCAGCCTCTAGATGTACAGAGAAGAATGGGGGAACCTCCAGCCTCTAGATGTACAAAGAAGAATGGGGGAACCTCCAGCCTCTAGATGTACAAAGAAGAATGGAGGAGCCTCCAGCCTCTAGATGTACAAAGAAGAATGGGGGGAACCTCCAGCCTCTAGATGTACAAAGAAGAATGGGGGAACCTCCAGCCTCTAGATGTACAAAGAAGAATGGGGGGTACCTCCATTCTCCAGATGTACAAAGAAGAATGGGGAGACCTCCAGCCTCTAGATGTACAAAGAGGAATGGGGGAACTTCCAGCCTCTAGATGTACAAAGAAGAATGGAGGAACCTCCAGCCTCTAGATGTACAAAGAAGAATGGAGGAGCCTCCAGCCTCTAGATGTACAAAGAAGAATGGGGGAACCTCCAGCCTCTAGATGTATAAAGAAGAATGGGGGACTCCAGCCTCTAGATATACAAAGAAGAATGGGGGGACCTCCAGCCTCTAGATGTACAAAGAAGAATGGAGGAACCTCCAGCCTCTAGATGTACAAAGAAGAATGGAGGAACCTCCAGCCTCTAGGTGGACAAAGAAGAATGGAGGAACCTCCAGCCTCTAGATGTACAGAGAAGAATGGAGGAACCTCCAGCCTCTAGATGTACAAAGAAGAATGGGGGAACGTCCAGCCTCTAGATGTACAAAGAAGAATGGAGGAACCTCCAGCCTCTAGATGTACAGAGAAGAATGGGGGAACCTCCAGCCTCTAGATGTACAAAGAAGAATGGGGGAACCTCCAGCCTCTAGATGTACAAAGAAGAATGGAGGAGCCTCCAGCCTCTAGATGTACAAAGAAGAATGGGGGGAACCTCCAGCCTCTAGATGTACAAAGAAGAATGGGGGAACCTCCAGCCTCTAGATGTACAAAGAAGAATGGGGGGTACCTCCATTCTCCAGATGTACAAAGAAGAATGGGGAGACCTCCAGCCTCTAGATGTACAAAGAGGAATGGGGGAACTTCCAGCCTCTAGATGTACAAAGAAGAATGGGGGGACCTCCAGCCTCTAGATGTACAAAGAAGAATGGAGGAACCTCCAGCCTCTAGATGTACAAAGAAGAATGGGGGAACCTCCAGCCTCTAGATGTACAAAGAAGAATGGAGGAACCTCCAGCCTCTAGGTGGACAAAGAAGAATGGAGGAACCTCCAGCCTCTAGATGTACAGAGAAGAATGGAGGAACCTCCAGCCTCTAGATGTACAAAGAAGAATGGAGGAGCCTCCAGCCTCTAGATGTACAAAGAAGAATGGGGGAACCTCCAGCCTCTAGATATACAAATAAGAATGGGGGACTCCGGCCTCTAGATATACAAAGAAGAATGGGGGGACCTCCAGCCTCTAGATGTACAAAGAAGAATGGAGGAACCTCCAGCCTCTAGATGTACAAAGAAGAATGGAGGAACCTCCAGCCTCTAGGTGGACAAAGAAGAATGGAGGAACCTCCAGCCTCTAGATGTACAGAGAAGAATGGAGGAACCTCCAGCCTCTAGATGTACAAAGAAGAATGGGGGAACGTCCAGCCTCTAGATGTACAAAGAAGAATGGGGGAACCTCCAGCCTCTAGATGTACAGAGAAGAATGGGGGAACTTCAAGCCTCTAGATGTACAAAGAAGAATGGGGGAACCTCCAGCCTCTAGATGTACAAAGAAGAATGGAGGAGCCTCCAGCCTCTAGATGTACAAAGAAGAATGGGGGAACCTCCAGCCTCTAGATATACAAAGAAGAATGGGGGAACCTCCAGCCTCTAGATGTACAAAGAAGAATGGAGGAAACTCCAGCCTCTAGATGTACAAAGAGGAATGGGGGGAACCTCCAGCCTCTAGATATACAAAGAAGAATGGGGGACTCCAGCCTCTAGATATACAAAGAAGAATGGAGGAACCTCCAGCCTCTAGATGTACAAAGAAGAATGGGGGGACCTCCAGCCTCTAGATGTACAAAGAAGAATGGGGGAACCTCAACCTGTAGATGTACAAAGAAGAATGGGGAGACCTCCAGCCTCTAGATGTACAAAGAAGAATGGAGGAACCTCCAGCCTCTCGATATACAAAGAAGAATGGGGGGAACCTCCAGCCTCTAGATGTACAAAGAAGAATGGAGGAACCTCCAGCCTCTAGATGTACAAAGAAGAATGGGGGAACTTCCAGCCTGTAGATATACAAAGAAGAATGGGGGAACCTCCAGCCTCTAGATGTACAAAGAAGAATGGAGGAACCTCCAGCCTCTAGATGTACAAAGAAGAATGGAGGAGCCTCCAGCCTCTAGATGTACAAAGAAGAATGGGGGAACCTCCAGCCTCTAGATGTACAAAGAAGAATGGGGGACTCCAGCCTCTAGATATACAAAGAAGAATGGGGGGACCTCCAGCCTCTAGATGTACAAAGAAGAATGGAGGAACCTCCAGCCTCTAGATGTACAAAGAAGAATGGAGGAACCTCCAGCCTCTAGGTGGACAAAGAAGAATGGAGGAACCTCCAGCCTCTAGATGTACAGAGAAGAATGGAGGAACCTCCAGCCTCTAGATGTACAAAGAAGAATGGGGGAATGTCCAGCCTCTAGATGTACAAAGAAGAATGGGGGAACCTCCAGCCTCTAGATGTACAGAGAAGAATGGGGGAACCTCCAGCCTCTAGATGTACAAAGAAGAATGGGGGAACCTCCAGCCTCTAGATGTACAAAGAAGAATGGAGGAGCCTCCAGCCTCTAGATGTACAAAGAAGAATGGGGGGAACCTCCAGCCTCTAGATGTACAAAGAAGAATGGGGGAACCTCCAGCCTCTAGATGTACAAAGAAGAATGGGGGGTACCTCCATTCTCCAGATGTACAAAGAAGAATGGGGAGACCTCCAGCCTCTAGATGTACAAAGAGGAATGGGGGAACTTCCAGCCTCTAGATGTACAAAGAAGAATGGGGGGACCTCCAGCCTCTAGATGTACAAAGAAGAATGGAGGAACCTCCAGCCTCTAGATGTACAAAGAAGAATGGGGGAACCTCCAGCCTCTAGATGTACAAAGAAGAATGGAGGAACCTCCAGCCTCTAGGTGGACAAAGAAGAATGGAGGAACCTCCAGCCTCTAGATGTACAGAGAAGAATGGAGGAAACTCCAGCCTCTAGATGTACAAAGAAGAATGGAGGAGCCTCCAGCCTCTAGATGTACAAAGAAGAATGGGGGAACCTCCAGCCTCTAGATATACAAAGAAGAATGGGGGAACTTCCAGCCTCTAGATGTACAAAGAAGAATGGGGGAACCTCCAGCCTCTAGATGTACAAAGAAGAATGGAGGAGCCTCCAGCCTCTAGATGTACAAAGAAGAATGGGGGGATCCTCCAGCCTCTAGATGTACAAAGATGAATGGGGGAACCTCCAGCCTCTAGATGTACAAAGAAGAATGGGGGGTACCTCCATTCTCCAGATGTACAAAGAAGAATGGGGAGACCTCCAGCCTCTAGATGTACAAAGAGGAATGGGGGAACTTCCAGCCTCTAGATGTACAAAGAAGAATGGGGGGACCTCCAGCCTCTAGATGTACAAAGAAGAATGGAGGAACCTCCAGCCTCTAGATGTACAAAGAAGAATGGGGGAACCTCCAGCCTCTAGATGTACAAAGAAGAATGGAGGAACCTCCAGCCTCTAGGTGGACAAAGAAGAATGGAGGAACCTCCAGCCTCTAGATGTACAGAGAAGAATGGAGGAACCTCCAGCCTCTAGATGTACAAAGAAGAATGGGGAAACGTCCAGCCTCTAGATGTAGAAAGAAGAATGGGGGAACCTCCAGCCTCTAGATGTACAGAGAAGAATGGGGGAACCTCCAGCCTCTAGATGTACAAAGAAGAATGGGGGAACCTCCAGCCTCTAGATGTACAAAGAAGAATGGGGGGGAACCTCCAGTCTCTAGATGTACAAAGAAGAATGGGGGAACCTCCAGCCTCTAGATGTACAAAGAAGAATGGAGGAACCTCCAGCCTCTAGATATACAAAGAAGAATGGGGGAACCTCCAGCCTCTAGATGTACAAAGAAGAATGGAGGAGCCTCCAGCCTCTAGATGTACAAAGAAGAATGGGGGGAACCTCCAGCCTCTAGATGTACAAAGAAGAATGGGGGAACGTCCAGCCTCTAGATGTACAAAGAAGAATGGGGGTACCTCCAGTCTCCAGATGTACAAAGAAGAATGGGGGAACCTCCAGCCTCTAGATGGAAAAAGAAGAATGGGGGAACCTCCAGCCTCTAGATGTACAAAGAAGAATGGGGGGTACCTCCAGTATCCAGATGTACAAAGAAGAATGGGGGAACCTCCAGCCACTAGATGTACAAAGAAGAATGGGGGAACCTCCAGCCTCTAGATGGACAAAGAAGAATGGAGGAACCTCCAGCCTCTAGGTGGACAAAGAAGAATGGAGGAACCTCCAGCCTCTAGATGTACAGAGAAGAATGGAGGAACCTCCAGCCTCTAGATGTACAAAGAAGAATGGGGGAACGTCCAGCCTCTAGATGTACAAAGAAGAATGGGGGAACCTCCAGCCTCTAGATATACAGAGAAGAATGGGGGAACCTCCAGCCTCTAGATGTACAAAGAAGAATGGGGGGACCTCCAGCCTCTAGATGTACAAAGAAGAATGGAGGAACCTCCAGCCTCTAGATGTACAAAGAAGAATGGAGGAACCTCCAGCCTCTAGGTGGACAAAGAAGAATGGAGGAACCTCCAGCCTCTAGATGTACAGAGAAGAATGGAGGAACCTCCAGCCTCTAGATGTACAAAGAAGAATGGGGGAACGTCCAGCCTCTAGATGTACAAAGAAGAATGGAGGAACCTCCAGCCTCTAGATGTACAGAGAAGAATGGGGGAACCTCCAGCCTCTAGATGTACAAAGAAGAATGGGGGAACCTCCAGCCTCTAGATGTACAAAGAAGAATGGAGGAGCCTCCAGCCTCTAGATGTACAAAGAAGAATGGGGGGAACCTCCAGCCTCTAGATGTACAAAGAAGAATGGGGGAACCTCCAGCCTCTAGATGTACAAAGAAGAATGGGGGGTACCTCCATTCTCCAGATGTACAAAGAAGAATGGGGAGACCTCCAGCCTCTAGATGTACAAAGAGGAATGGGGGAACTTCCAGCCTCTAGATGTACAAAGAAGAATGGAGGAACCTCCAGCCTCTAGATGTACAAAGAAGAATGGAGGAGCCTCCAGCCTCTAGATGTACAAAGAAGAATGGGGGAACCTCCAGCCTCTAGATGTACAAAGAAGAATGGGGGACTCCAGCCTCTAGATATACAAAGAAGAATGGGGGGACCTCCAGCCTCTAGATGTACAAAGAAGAATGGAGGAACCTCCAGCCTCTAGATGTACAAAGAAGAATGGAGGAACCTCCAGCCTCTAGGTGGACAAAGAAGAATGGAGGAACCTCCAGCCTCTAGATGTACAGAGAAGAATGGAGGAACCTCCAGCCTCTAGATGTACAAAGAAGAATGGGGGAACGTCCAGCCTCTAGATGTACAAAGAAGAATGGAGGAACCTCCAGCCTCTAGATGTACAGAGAAGAATGGGGGAACCTCCAGCCTCTAGATGTACAAAGAAGAATGGGGGAACCTCCAGCCTCTAGATGTACAAAGAAGAATGGAGGAGCCTCCAGCCTCTAGATGTACAAAGAAGAATGGGGGGAACCTCCAGCCTCTAGATGTACAAAGAAGAATGGGGGAACCTCCAGCCTCTAGATGTACAAAGAAGAATGGGGGGTACCTCCATTCTCCAGATGTACAAAGAAGAATGGGGAGACCTCCAGCCTCTAGATGTACAAAGAGGAATGGGGGAACTTCCAGCCTCTAGATGTACAAAGAAGAATGGGGGGACCTCCAGCCTCTAGATGTACAAAGAAGAATGGAGGAACCTCCAGCCTCTAGATGTACAAAGAAGAATGGGGGAACCTCCAGCCTCTAGATGTACAAAGAAGAATGGAGGAACCTCCAGCCTCTAGGTGGACAAAGAAGAATGGAGGAACCTCCAGCCTCTAGATGTACAGAGAAGAATGGAGGAACCTCCAGCCTCTAGATGTACAAAGAAGAATGGAGGAGCCTCCAGCCTCTAGATGTACAAAGAAGAATGGGGGAACCTCCAGCCTCTAGATATACAAATAAGAATGGGGGACTCCGGCCTCTAGATATACAAAGAAGAATGGGGGGACCTCCAGCCTCTAGATGTACAAAGAAGAATGGGGGAACGTCCAGCCTCTAGATGTACAAAGAAGAATGGGGGAACCTCCAGCCTCTAGATGTACAGAGAAGAATGGGGGAACTTCAAGCCTCTAGATGTACAAAGAAGAATGGGGGAACCTCCAGCCTCTAGATGTACAAAGAAGAATGGAGGAGCCTCCAGCCTCTAGATGTACAAAGAAGAATGGGGGAACCTCCAGCCTCTAGATATACAAAGAAGAATGGGGGAACCTCCAGCCTCTAGATGTACAAAGAAGAATGGAGGAAACTCCAGCCTCTAGATGTACAAAGAGGAATGGGGGGAACCTCCAGCCTCTAGATATACAAAGAAGAATGGGGGACTCCAGCCTCTAGATATACAAAGAAGAATGGAGGAACCTCCAGCCTCTAGATGTACAAAGAAGAATGGGGGGACCTCCAGCCTCTAGATGTACAAAGAAGAATGGGGGAACCTCAACCTGTAGATGTACAAAGAAGAATGGGGAGACCTCCAGCCTCTAGATGTACAAAGAAGAATGGAGGAACCTCCAGCCTCTCGATATACAAAGAAGAATGGGGGGAACCTCCAGCCTCTAGATGTACAAAGAAGAATGGAGGAACCTCCAGCCTCTAGATGTACAAAGAAGAATGGGGGAACTTCCAGCCTGTAGATATACAAAGAAGAATGGGGGAACCTCCAGCCTCTAGATGTACAAAGAAGAATGGAGGAACCTCCAGCCTCTAGATGTACAAAGAAGAATGGAGGAGCCTCCAGCCTCTAGATGTACAAAGAAGAATGGGGGAACCTCCAGCCTCTAGATGTACAAAGAAGAATGGGGGACTCCAGCCTCTAGATATACAAAGAAGAATGGGGGGACCTCCAGCCTCTAGATGTACAAAGAAGAATGGAGGAACCTCCAGCCTCTAGATGTACAAAGAAGAATGGAGGAACCTCCAGCCTCTAGGTGGACAAAGAAGAATGGAGGAACCTCCAGCCTCTAGATGTACAGAGAAGAATGGAGGAACCTCCAGCCTCTAGATGTACAAAGAAGAATGGGGGAATGTCCAGCCTCTAGATGTACAAAGAAGAATGGGGGAACCTCCAGCCTCTAGATGTACAGAGAAGAATGGGGGAACCTCCAGCCTCTAGATGTACAAAGAAGAATGGGGGAACCTCCAGCCTCTAGATGTACAAAGAAGAATGGAGGAGCCTCCAGCCTCTAGATGTACAAAGAAGAATGGGGGGAACCTCCAGCCTCTAGATGTACAAAGAAGAATGGGGGAACCTCCAGCCTCTAGATGTACAAAGAAGAATGGGGGGTACCTCCATTCTCCAGATGTACAAAGAAGAATGGGGAGACCTCCAGCCTCTAGATGTACAAAGAGGAATGGGGGAACTTCCAGCCTCTAGATGTACAAAGAAGAATGGGGGGACCTCCAGCCTCTAGATGTACAAAGAAGAATGGAGGAACCTCCAGCCTCTAGATGTACAAAGAAGAATGGGGGAACCTCCAGCCTCTAGATGTACAAAGAAGAATGGAGGAACCTCCAGCCTCTAGGTGGACAAAGAAGAATGGAGGAACCTCCAGCCTCTAGATGTACAGAGAAGAATGGAGGAAACTCCAGCCTCTAGATGTACAAAGAAGAATGGAGGAGCCTCCAGCCTCTAGATGTACAAAGAAGAATGGGGGAACCTCCAGCCTCTAGATATACAAAGAAGAATGGGGGAACTTCCAGCCTCTAGATGTACAAAGAAGAATGGGGGAACCTCCAGCCTCTAGATGTACAAAGAAGAATGGAGGAGCCTCCAGCCTCTAGATGTACAAAGAAGAATGGGGGGATCCTCCAGCCTCTAGATGTACAAAGATGAATGGGGGAACCTCCAGCCTCTAGATGTACAAAGAAGAATGGGGGGTACCTCCATTCTCCAGATGTACAAAGAAGAATGGGGAGACCTCCAGCCTCTAGATGTACAAAGAGGAATGGGGGAACTTCCAGCCTCTAGATGTACAAAGAAGAATGGGGGGACCTCCAGCCTCTAGATGTACAAAGAAGAATGGAGGAACCTCCAGCCTCTAGATGTACAAAGAAGAATGGGGGAACCTCCAGCCTCTAGATGTACAAAGAAGAATGGAGGAACCTCCAGCCTCTAGGTGGACAAAGAAGAATGGAGGAACCTCCAGCCTCTAGATGTACAGAGAAGAATGGAGGAACCTCCAGCCTCTAGATGTACAAAGAAGAATGGGGAAACGTCCAGCCTCTAGATGTAGAAAGAAGAATGGGGGAACCTCCAGCCTCTAGATGTACAGAGAAGAATGGGGGAACCTCCAGCCTCTAGATGTACAAAGAAGAATGGGGGAACCTCCAGCCTCTAGATGTACAAAGAAGAATGGGGGGGAACCTCCAGTCTCTAGATGTACAAAGAAGAATGGGGGAACCTCCAGCCTCTAGATGTACAAAGAAGAATGGAGGAACCTCCAGCCTCTAGATATACAAAGAAGAATGGGGGAACCTCCAGCCTCTAGATGTACAAAGAAGAATGGAGGAGCCTCCAGCCTCTAGATGTACAAAGAAGAATGGGGGGAACCTCCAGCCTCTAGATGTACAAAGAAGAATGGGGGAACGTCCAGCCTCTAGATGTACAAAGAAGAATGGGGGTACCTCCAGTCTCCAGATGTACAAAGAAGAATGGGGGAACCTCCAGCCTCTAGATGGAAAAAGAAGAATGGGGGAACCTCCAGCCTCTAGATGTACAAAGAAGAATGGGGGGTACCTCCAGTATCCAGATGTACAAAGAAGAATGGGGGAACCTCCAGCCACTAGATGTACAAAGAAGAATGGGGGAACCTCCAGCCTCTAGATGGACAAAGAAGAATGGAGGAACCTCCAGCCTCTAGGTGGACAAAGAAGAATGGAGGAACCTCCAGCCTCTAGATGTACAGAGAAGAATGGAGGAACCTCCAGCCTCTAGATGTACAAAGAAGAATGGGGGAACGTCCAGCCTCTAGATGTACAAAGAAGAATGGGGGAACCTCCAGCCTCTAGATATACAGAGAAGAATGGGGGAACCTCCAGCCTCTAGATGTACAAAGAAGAATGGGGGAACCTCCAGCCTCTAGATGTACAAAGAAGAATGGAGGAGCCTCCAGCCTCTAGATGTACAAAGAAGAATGGGGGGAACCTCCAGCCTCTAGATGTACAAAGAAGAATGGGGGAAACTCCAGCCTCTAGATGTACAAAGAAGAATGGGGGGTACCTCCATTCTCCAGATGTACAAAGAAGAATGGGGAGACCTCCAGCCTCTAGATGTACAAAGAGGAATGGGGGAACTTCCAGCCTCTAGATGTACAAAGAAGAATGGGGGGACCTCCAGCCTCTAGATGTACAAAGAAGAATGGAGGAACCTCCAGCCTCTAGATGTACAAAGAAGAATGGGGGAACCTCCAGCCTCTAGATGTACAAAGAAGAATGGAGGAACCTCCAGCCTCTAGGTGGACAAAGAAGAATGGAGGAACCTCCAGCCTCTAGATGTACAGAGAAGAATGGAGGAACCTCCAGCCTCTAGATGTACAAAGAAGAATGGGGAAACGTCCAGCCTCTAGATGTAGAAAGAAGAATGGGGGAACCTCCAGCCTCTAGATGTACAGAGAAGAATGGGGGAACCTCCAGCCTCTAGATGTACAAAGAAGAATGGGGGAACCTCCAGCCTCTAGATGTACAAAGAAGAATGGGGGGGAACCTCCAGTCTCTAGATGTACAAAGAAGAATGGGGGAACCTCCAGCCTCTAGATGTACAAAGAAGAATGGAGGAGCCTCCAGCCTCTAGATGTACAAAGAAGAATGGGGGGAACCTCCAGCCTCTAGATGTACAAAGAAGAATGGGGGAACGTCCAGCCTCTAGATGTACACAGAAGAATGGGGGTACCTCCAGTCTCCAGATGTACAAAGAAGAATGGGGGAACCTCCAGCCTCTATATGGACAAAGAAGAATGGGGGAACCTCCAGCCTCTAGATGTACAAAGAAGAATGGGGGTACCTCCAGTCTCCAGATGTACAAAGAAGAATGGGGGAACCTCCAGCCACTAGATGTACAAAGAAGAATGGGGGAACCTCCAGCCTCTAGATGGACAAAGAAGAATGGAGGAACCTCCAGCCTCTAGATGGACAAAGAAGAATGGAGGAACCTCCAGCCTCTAGATGTACAGAGAAGAATGGAGGAACCTCCAGCCTCTAGATGTACAAAGAAGAATGGGGGAACGTCCAGCCTCTAGATGTACAAAGAAGAATGGAGGAACCTCCAGCCTCTAGATGTACAAAGAAGAATGGGGGAACCTCCAGCCTCTAGATGTACAAAGAAGAATGGAGGAACCTCCAGCCTCTAGGTGGACAAAGAAGAATGGAGGAACCTCCAGCCTCTAGGTGGACAAAGAAGAATGGAGGAACCTCCAGCCTCTAGATGTACAAAGAAGAATGGGGGAATGTCCAGCCTCTAGATGTACAAAGAAGAATGGAGGAACCTCCAGCCTCTAGATGTACAGAGAAGAATGGGGGAACCTCCAGCCTCTAGATGTACAAAGAAGAATGGGGGAACCTCCAGCCTCTAGATGTACAAAGAAGAATGGAGGAGCCTTCAGCCTCTAGATGTACAAAGAAGAATGGGGGGAACCTCCAGCCTCTAGATGTACAAAGAAGAATGGGGGAACCTCCAGCCTCTAGATGTACAAAGAAGAATGGGGGGTACCTCCATTCTCCAGATGTACAAAGAAGAATGGGGAGACCTCCAGCCTCTAGATGTACAAAGAAGAATGGGGGACTCCGGCCTCTAGATATACAAAGAAGAATGGGGGGACCTCCAGCCTCTAGATGTACAAAGAAGAATGGAGGAACCTCCAGCCTCTAGATGTACAAAGAAGAATGGGGGAACCTCCAGCCTCTAGATGTACAAAGAAGAATGGAGGAACCTCCAGCCTCTAGGTGGACAAAGAAGAATGGAGGAACCTCCAGCCTCTAGATGTACAAAGAAGAATGGGGGAACCTCCAGCCTCTAGATGTACAAAGAAGAATGGAGGAACCTCCAGCCTCTAGGTGGACAAAGAAGAATGGAGGAACCTCCAGCCTCTAGATGTACAGAGAAGAATGGAGGAACCTCCAGCCTCTAGATGTACAAAGAAGAATGGAGGAGCCTCCAGCCTCTAGATGTACAAAGAAGAATGGGGGAACCTCCAGCCTCTAGATATACAAAGAAGAATGGGGGACTCCGGCCTCTAGATATACAAAGAAGAATGGGGGGACCTCCAGCCTCTAGATGTACAAAGAAGAATGGAGGAACCTCCAGCCTCTAGATGTACAAAGAAGAATGGAGGAACCTCCAGCCTCTAGGTGGACAAAGAAGAATGGAGGAACCTCCAGCCTCTAGATGTACAGAGAAGAATGGAGGAACCTCCAGCCTCTAGATGTACAAAGAAGAATGGGGGAACGTCCAGCCTCTAGATGTACAAAGAAGAATGGGGGAACCTCCAGCCTCTAGATGTACAGAGAAGAATGGGGGAACTTCCAGCCTCTAGATGTACAAAGAAGAATGGGGGAACCTCCAGCCTCTAGATGTACAAAGAAGAATGGAGGAGCCTCCAGCCTCTAGATGTACAAAGAAGAATGGGGGAACCTCCAGCCTCTAGATATACAAAGAAGAATGGGGGAACCTCCAGCCTCTAGATGTACAAAGAAGAATGGAGGAACCTCCAGCCTCTAGATGTACAAAGAGGAATGGGGGGAACCTCCAGCCTCTAGATATACAAAGAAGAATGGGGGACTCCAGCCTCTAGATATACAAAGAAGAATGGAGGAACCTCCAGCCTCTAGATGTACAAAGAAGAATGGGGGGACCTCCAGCCTCTAGATGTACAAAGAAGAATGGGGGAACCTCAACCTGTAGATGTACAAAGAAGAATGGGGAGACCTCCAGCCTCTAGATGTACAAAGAAGAATGGAGGAACCTCCAGCCTCTCGATATACAAAGAAGAATGGGGGGAACCTCCAGCCTCTAGATGTACAAAGAAGAATGGAGGAACCTCCAGCCTCTAGATGTACAAAGAAGAATGGGGGAACTTCCAGCCTGTAGATATACAAAGAAGAATGGGGGAACCTCCAGCCTCTAGATGTACAAAGAAGAATGGAGGAACCTCCAGCCTCTAGATGTACAAAGAAGAATGGAGGAGCCTCCAGCCTCTAGATGTACAAAGAAGAATGGGGGAACCTCCAGCCTCTAGATGTACAAAGAAGAATGGGGGACTCCAGCCTCTAGATATACAAAGAAAAATGGGGGGACCTCCAGCCTCTAGATGTACAAAGAAGAATGGAGGAACCTCCAGCCTCTAGATGTACAAAGAAGAATGGAGGAACCTCCAGCCTCTAGGTGGACAAAGAAGAATGGAGGAACCTCCAGCCTCTAGATGTACAGAGAAGAATGGAGGAACCTCCAGCCTCTAGATGTACAAAGAAGAATGGGGGAATGTCCAGCCTCTAGATGTACAAAGAAGAATGGGGGAACCTCCAGCCTCTAGATGTACAGAGAAGAATGGGGGAACCTCCAGCCTCTAGATGTACAAAGAAGAATGGGGGAACCTCCAGCCTCTAGATGTACAAAGAAGAATGGAGGAGCCTCCAGCCTCTAGATGTACAAAGAAGAATGGGGGGAACCTCCAGCCTCTAGATGTACAAAGAAGAATGGGGGAACCTCCAGCCTCTAGATGTACAAAGAAGAATGGGGGGTACCTCCATTCTCCAGATGTACAAAGAAGAATGGGGAGACCTCCAGCCTCTAGATGTACAAAGAGGAATGGGGGAACTTCCAGCCTCTAGATGTACAAAGAAGAATGGGGGGACCTCCAGCCTCTAGATGTACAAAGAAGAATGGAGGAACCTCCAGCCTCTAGATGTACAAAGAAGAATGGGGGAACCTCCAGCCTCTAGATGTACAAAGAAGAATGGAGGAACCTCCAGCCTCTAGGTGGACAAAGAAGAATGGAGGAACCTCCAGCCTCTAGATGTACAGAGAAGAATGGAGGAAACTCCAGCCTCTAGATGTACAAAGAAGAATGGAGGAGCCTCCAGCCTCTAGATGTACAAAGAAGAATGGGGGAACCTCCAGCCTCTAGATATACAAAGAAGAATGGGGGAACTTCCAGCCTCTAGATGTACAAAGAAGAATGGGGGAACCTCCAGCCTCTAGATGTACAAAGAAGAATGGAGGAGCCTCCAGCCTCTAGATGTACAAAGAAGAATGGGGGGATCCTCCAGCCTCTAGATGTACAAAGATGAATGGGGGAACCTCCAGCCTCTAGATGTACAAAGAAGAATGGGGGGTACCTCCATTCTCCAGATGTACAAAGAAGAATGGGGAGACCTCCAGCCTCTAGATGTACAAAGAGGAATGGGGGAACTTCCAGCCTCTAGATGTACAAAGAAGAATGGGGGGACCTCCAGCCTCTAGATGTACAAAGAAGAATGGAGGAACCTCCAGCCTCTAGATGTACAAAGAAGAATGGGGGAACCTCCAGCCTCTAGATGTACAAAGAAGAATGGAGGAACCTCCAGCCTCTAGGTGGACAAAGAAGAATGGAGGAACCTCCAGCCTCTAGATGTACAGAGAAGAATGGAGGAACCTCCAGCCTCTAGATGTACAAAGAAGAATGGGGAAACATCCAGCCTCTAGATGTAGAAAGAAGAATGGGGGAACCTCCAGCCTCTAGATGTACAGAGAAGAATGGGGGAACCTCCAGCCTCTAGATGTACAAAGAAGAATGGGGGAACCTCCAGCCTCTAGATGTACAAAGAAGAATGGGGGGGAACCTCCAGTCTCTAGATGTACAAAGAAGAATGGGGGAACCTCCAGCCTCTAGATGTTCAAAGAAGAATGGAGGAACCTCCAGCCTCTAGATATACAAAGAAGAATGGGGGAACCTCCAGCCTCTAGATGTACAAAGAAGAATGGAGGAGCCTCCAGCCTCTAGATGTACAAAGAAGAATGGGGGGAACCTCCAGCCTCTAGATGTACAAAGAAGAATGGGGGAACGTCCAGCCTCTAGATGTACAAAGAAGAATGGGGGTACCTCCAGTCTCCAGATGTACAAAGAAGAATGGGGGAACCTCTAGCCTCTAGATGGAAAAAGAAGAATGGGGGAACCTCCAGCCTCTAGATGTACAAAGAAGAATGGGGGGTACCTCCAGTCTCCAGATGTACAAAGAAGAATGGGGGAACCTCCAGCCACTAGATGTACAAAGAAGAATGGGGGAACCTCCAGCCTCTAGATGGACAAAGAAGAATGGAGGAACCTCCAGCCTCTAGGTGGACAAAGAAGAATGGAGGAACCTCCAGCCTCTAGATGTACAGAGAAGAATGGAGAAACCTCCAGCCTCTAGATGTACAAAGAAGAATGGGGGAACGTCCAGCCTCTAGATGTACAAAGAAGAATGGGGGAACCTCCAGCCTCTAGATATACAGAGAAGAATGGGGGAACCTCCAGCCTCTAGATGTACAAAGAAGAATGGGGGAACCTCCAGCCTCTAGATGTACAAAGAAGAATGGAGAAGCCTCCAGCCTCTAGATGTACAAAGAAGAATGGGGGGAACCTCCAGCCTCTAGATGTACAAAGAAGAATGGGGGAACCTCCAGCCTCTAGATGTACAAAGAAGAATGGGGGGTACCTCCATTCTCCAGATGTACAAAGAAGAATGGGGAGACCTCCAGCCTCTAGATGTACAAAGAGGAATGGGGGAACTTCCAGCCTCTAGATGTACAAAGAAGAATGGGGGGACCTCCAGCCTCTAGATGTACAAAGAAGAATGGAGGAACCTCCCGCCTCTAGATGTACAAAGAAGAATGGGGGAACCTCCAGCCTCTAGATGTACAAAGAAGAATGGAGGAACCTCCAGCCTCTAGGTGGACAAAGAAGAATGGAGGAACCTCCAGCCTCTAGATGTACAGAGAAGAATGGAGGAACCTCCAGCCTCTAGATGTACAAAGAAGAATGGGGAAACGTCCAGGCTCTAGATGTAGAAAGAAGAATGGGGGAACCTCCAGCCTCTAGATGTACAGAGAAGAATGGGGGAACCTCCAGCCTCTAGATGTACAAAGAAGAATGGGGGAACCTCCAGCCTCTAGATGTACAAAGAAGAATGGGGGGGAACCTCCAGTCTCTAGATGTACAAAGAAGAATGGGGGAACCTCCAGCCTCTAGATGTACAAAGAAGAATGGAGGAACCTCCAGCCTCTAGATGTACAGAGAAGAATGGAGGAACCTCCAGCCTCTAGATGTACAAAGAAGAATGGGGGAACGTCCAGCCTCTAGATGTACAAAGAAGAATGGAGGAACCTCCAGCCTCTAGATGTACAAAGAAGAATGGGGGAACCTCCAGCCTCTAGATGTACAAAGAAGAATGGAGGAACCTCCAGCCTCTAGGTGGACAAAGAAGAATGGAGGAACCTCCAGCCTCTAGATGTACAGAGAAGAATGGAGGAACCTCCAGCCTCTAGATGTACAAAGAAGAATGGGGAAACGTCCAGCCTCTAGATGTAGAAAGAAGATTGGGGGAACCTCCAGCCTCTAGATGTACAGAGAAGAATGGGGGAACCTCCAGCCTCTAGATGTACAAAGAAGAATGGGGGAACCTCCAGCCTCTAGATGTACAAAGAAGAATGGGGGGGAACCTCCAGTCTCTAGATGTACAAAGAAGAATGGGGGAACCTCCAGCCTCTAGATGTACAAAGAAGAATGGAGGAACCTCCAGCCTCTAGATATACAAAGAAGAATGGGGGAACCTCCAGCCTCTAGATGTACAAAGAAGAATGGAGGAGCCTCCAGCCTCTAGATGTACAAAGAAGAATGGGGGGAACCTCCAGCCTCTAGATGTACAAAGAAGAATGGGGGAACGTCCAGCCTCTAGATGTACACAGAAGAATGGGGGTACCTCCAGTCTCCAGATGTACAAAGAAGAATGGGGGAACCTCCAGCCTCTAGATAGACAAAGAAGAATGGGGGAACCTCCAGCCTCTAGATGTACAAAGAAGAATGGGGGTACCTCCAGTCTCCAGATGTACAAAGAAGAATGGGGGAACCTCCAGCCACTAGATGTACAAAGAAGAATGGGGGTACCTCCAGTCTCCAGATGTACAAAGAAGAATGGGGGAACCTCCAGCCTCTAGATGTACAAAGAAGAATGGGGGAACGTCCAGCCTCTAGATGTACAAAGAATAATGGGGGAACCTCCAGCCTCTAGATATACAAAGAAGAATGGGGGGAACCTCCAGTCTCTAGATATACAAAGAAGAATGGGGGAACTTCCAGCCTCTAGATATACAAAGAAGAATGGAGGATCCTCCAGCCTCTAGATGTACAAAGAAGAATGGGGGAACCACCAGCCTCTAGATGTACAAAGAAGAATGGAGGAACCTCCAGCCTCTAGATGTACAAAGAAGAATGGAGGAGCCTCCAGCCTCTAGATGTACAAAGAAGAATGGGGGGAACCTCCAGCTTCTAGATGTACAAAGAAGAATGGAGGAACCTCCAGCCTCTAGATGTACAAAGAAGAATGGAGGAGCCTCTAGATGTACAAAGAAGAATGGGGGGAACCTCCAGCCTCTAGATGTACAAAGAAGAATGGGGGAACCTCCAGCCTCTAGATGTGCAAAGAAGAATGGGGGGAACCTGCTGCCTCTAGATGTACAAAGAAGAATGGGGGGAACCTCCAGTCTCCAGATGTACAAAGAAGAATGGGGAGACCTCCAGCCTCTAGATGTACAAAGAGGAATGGGGGAACTTCCAGCCTCTAGATGTACAAAGAAGAATGGGGGAACCTCCAGTCTCTAAATGTACAAAGAAGAATGGGGGGAACCTCCAGTCTCCAGATGTACAAAGAAGAATGGGGAGACCTCCAGCCTCTAGATGTACAAAAAAGAATAGGACAACCTCCAGCCTCTAGATGGACAAAGAAGAATGGGGAGACCTCCAGCCTCTAGATGTACAAAGAAGAATGGGGGAACCTCCAGCCTCTAGATGTACAAAGAAGAATGGAGGAACCTCCAGCCTCTAGATATACAAAGAAGAATGGGGGGAACCTCCAGCCACTAGATGTACAAAGAACAATGGGGGGAACCTCCAGCCTCTAGATATACAAAGAAGAATGGGGGGAACCTCCAGCCTCTAGATGTACAAAGAAGAATGGAGGAACCTCCAGCCTCTAGATGTACAAAGAAGAATGGGGGAACCTCCAGCCTCTAGATGTACAAAGAAGAATGGGGGAACCTCCAGCCTCTAGATGTACAAAGAAGAATGGAGGAACCTCCAGCCTCTAGATGGACAAAGAAGAATGGAGGAACCTCCAGCCTCTAGATGTACAAAGAAGAATGGAGGAACCTCCAGCCTCTAGATGTACAGAGAAGAATGGAGGAACCTCCAGCCTCTAGATGTACAAAGAAGAATGGGGGAACGTCCAGCCTCTAGATGTACAAAGAAGAATGGGGGAACCTCCAGCCTCTAGATGTACAAAGAAGAATGTGGGAACCTCCAGTCTCTAGATATACAAAGAAGAATGGGGGAACTTCCAGCCTCTAGATATACAAAGAAGAATGGGGGAACCTCCAGCCTCTAGATGTACAAAGAAGAATAGAGGAGCCTCCAGCCTCTAGATGTACAAAGAAGAATGGGGGAACCACCAGCCTCTAGATGTACAAAGAAGAATGGAGGAACCTCCAGCCTCTAGAAGTACAAAGAAGAATGGAGGAGCCTCCAGCCTCTAGATGTACAAAGAAGAATGGGGGGAACCTCCAGCTTCTAGATGTACAAAGAAGAATGGAGGAACCTCCAGCCTCTAGATGTACAAAGAAGAATGGAGGAGCCTCTAGATGTACAAAGAAGAATGGGGGGAACCTCCAGCCTCTAGATGTACAAAGAAGAATGGGGGAACCTCCAGCCTCTAGATGTGTAAAGAAGAATGGGGGGAACCTGCTGCCTCTAGATGTACAAAGAAGAATGGGGGGAACCTCCAGTCTCCAGATGTACAAAGAAGAATGGGGGACCCTCCAGCCTCTAGATGTAGAAAGAAGAATGGATGAACCTCCAGCCTCTAGATGTACAAAGAAGAATGGAGGAACCTCCAGCCTCTAGATGTACAAAGAAGAATGGAGGAACCTCCAGCCTCTAGATGTACAAAGAAGAATGGGGAGACCTCCAGCCTCTAGATGTACAAAGAGGAATGGGGGAACTTCCAGCCTCTAGATGTACAAAGAAGAATGGGGGAACCTCCAGTCTCTAGATATACAAAGAAGAATGGAGGAACCTCCAGCCTCTAGATGTACAAAGAAGAATGGAGGAGCCTCCAGCCTCTAGATGTACAAAGAAGAATGGGGGGATTCTCCAGCTTCTAGATGTACAAAGAAGAATGGGGGAACCTCCAGCCTCTAGATGTACAAAGAAGAATGGAGGAGCCTCCAGCCTCTAGATGTACAAAGAAGAATGGAGGAGCCTCCAGCCTCTAGATGTACAAAGAAGAATGGGGGAACCTCCAGCCTCTAGATGTACAAAGAAGAATGGGGGAACCTCCAGCCTCTAGATGTACAAAGAAGAATGGGGGGAACCTCCAGTCTCCAGATGTACAAAGAAGAATGGGGAGACCTCCAGCCTCTAGATGTACAAAGAAGAATAGGACAACCTCCAGCCTCTAGATGGACAAAGAAGAATGGAGGAACCTCCAGCCTCTAGATGTACAGAGAAGAATGGAGGAACCTCCAGCCTCTAGATGTACAAAGAAGAATGGGGGAACCTCCAGCCTCTAGATGTACAAAAAAGAATGGGGGAACCTCCAGCCTCTAGATGTACAAAGAAGAATGGGGGGGAACCTCCAGTCTCTAGATATACAAAGAAGAATGGGGGGACCTCCAGCCTCTAGATATACAAAGAAGAATGGAGGATCTTCCAGCCTCTAGATGTACAAAGAAGAATGGGGGAACCTCCAGCCTCTAGATGTACAAAGAAGAATGGAGGAACCTCCAGCCTCTAGATGTACAAAGAAGAATGGAGGAGCCTCCAGCCTCTAGATGTACAAAGAAGAATGGGGGGATTCTCCAGCTTCTAGATGTACAAAGAAGAATGGGGGAACCTCCAGCCTCTAGATGTACAAAGAAGAATGGAGGAGCCTCCAGCCTCTAGATGTACAAAGAAGAATGGAGGAGCCTCCAGCCTCTAGATGTACAAAGAAGAATGGGGGAACCTCCAGCCTCTAGATGTACAAAGAAGAATGGGGGAACCTCCAGCCTCTAGATGTACAAAGAAGAATGGGGGGAACCTCCTGCCTCTAGATGTACAAAGAAGAATGGGGGGAACCTCCAGCCTCTAGATGTACAAAGAAGAATGTGGGAACCTCCAGTCTCTAGATATACAAAGAAGAATGGGGGAACTTCCAGCCTCTAGATATACAAAGAAGAATGGGGGAACCTCCAGCCTCTAGATGTACAAAGAAGAATAGAGGAGCCTCCAGCCTCTAGATGTACAAAGAAGAATGGGGGAACCACCAGCCTCTAGATGTACAAAGAAGAATGGAGGAACCTCCAGCCTCTAGAAGTACAAAGAAGAATGGAGGAGCCTCCAGCCTCTAGATGTACAAAGAAGAATGGGGGGAACCTCCAGCTTCTAGATGTACAAAGAAGAATGGAGGAACCTCCAGCCTCTAGATGTACAAGGAAGAATGGAGGAGCCTCTAGATGTACAAAGAAGAATGGGGGGAACCTCCAGCCTCTAGATGTACAAAGAAGAATGGAGGAACCTCCAGCCTCTAGATGTACAAAGAAGAATGGAGGAGCCTCCAGCCTCTAGATGTACAAAGAAGAATGGGGGGAACCTCCAGCTTCTAGATGTACAAAGAAGAATGGAGGAACCTCTAGCCTCTAGATGTACAAAGAAGAATGGAGGAGCCTCTAGATGTACAAAGAAGAATGGGGGGAACCTCCAGCCTCTAGATGTACAAAGAAGAATGGGGGAACCTCCAGCCTCTAGATGTGCAAAGAAGAATGGGGGGAACCTGCTGCCTCTAGATGTACAAAGAAGAATGGGGGGAACCTCCAGTCTCCAGATGTACAAAGAAGAATGGGGAGACCTCCAGCCTCTAGATGTACAAAGAGGAATGGGGGAACTTCCAGCCTCTAGATGTACAAAGAAGAATGGGGGAACCTCCAGTCTCTAAATGTACAAAGAAGAATGGGGGGAACCTCCAGTCTCCAGATGTACAAAGAAGAATGGGGAGACCTCCAGCCTCTAGATGTACAAAAAAGAATAGGACAACCTCCAGCCTCTAGATGGACAAAGAAGAATGGGGGAACCTCCAGCCTCTAGACGTACAGAGAAGAATGGAAGAACCTCCAGCCTCTAGATGTACAAAGAAGAATGGGGAGACCTCCAGCCTCTAGATGTACAAAGAAGAATGGGGGAACCTCCAGCCTCTAGATGTACAAAGAAGAATGGAGGAACCTCCAGCCTCTAGATATACAAAGAAGAATGGGGGGAACCTCCAGCCACTAGATGTACAAAGAACAAAGGGGGGAACCTCCAGCCTCTAGATATACAAAGAAGAATGGGGGGAACCTCCAGCCTCTAGATGTACAAAGAAGAATGGAGGAACCTCCAGCCTCTAGATGTACAAAGAAGAATGGGGGAACCTCCAGCCTCTAGATGTACAAAGAAGAATGGGGGAACCTCCAGCCTCTAGATGTACAAAGAAGAATGGAGGAACCTCCAGCCTCTAGATGGACAAAGAAGAATGGAGGAACCTCCAGCCTCTAGATGTACAAAGAAGAATGGAGGAACCTCCAGCCTCTAGATGTACAGAGAAGAATGGAGGAACCTCCAGCCTCTAGATGTACAAAGAAGAATGGGGGAACGTCCAGCCTCTAGATGTACAACGAAGAATGGGGGAACCTCCAGCCTCTAGATGTACAAAGAAGAATGTGGGAACCTCCAGTCTCTAGATATACAAAGAAGAATGGGGGAACTTCCAGCCTCTAGATATACAAAGAAGAATGGGGGAACCTCCAGCCTCTAGATGTACAAAGAAGAATGGAGGAGCCTCCAGCCTCTAGATGTACAAAGAAGAATGGGGGAACCACCAGCCTCTAGATGTACAAAGAAGAATGGAGGAACCTCCAGCCTCTAGAAGTACAAAGAAGAATGGAGGAGCCTCCAGCCTCTAGATGTACAAAGAAGAATGGGGGGAACCTCCAGCTTCTAGATGTACAAAGAAGAATGGAGGAACCTCCAGCCTCTAGATGTACAAAGAAGAATGGAGGAGCCTCTAGATGTACAAAGAAGAATGGGGGGAACCTCCAGCCTCTAGATGTACAAAGAAGAATGGGGGAACCTCCAGCCTCTAGATGTGTAAAGAAGAATGGGGGGAACCTGCTGCCTCTAGATGTACAAAGAAGAATGGGGGGAACCTCCAGTCTCCAGATGTACAAAGAAGAATGGGGGACCCTCCAGCCTCTAGATGTGGAAAGAAGAATGGATGAACCTCCAGCCTCTAGATGTACAAAGAAGAATGGAGGAACCTCCAGCCTCTAGATGTACAAAGAAGAATGGAGGAACCTCCAGCCTCTAGATGTACAAAGAAGAATGGAGGAACCTCCAGCCTCTAGATGTACAAAGAAGAATGGGGAGACCTCCAGCCTCTAGATGTACAAAGAGGAATGGGGGAACTTCCAGCCTCTACATGTACAAAGAAGAATGGGGGAACCTCCAGTCTCTAGATATACAAAGAAGAATGGAGGAACCTCCAGCCTCTAGATGTACAAAGAAGAATGGAGGAGCCTCCAGCCTCTAGATGTACAAAGAAGAATGGGGGGATTCTCCAGCTTCTAGATGTACAAAGAAGAATGGGGGAACCTCCAGCCTCTAGATGTACAAAGAAGAATGGAGGAGCCTCCAGCCTCTAGATGTACAAAGAAGAATGGAGGAGCCTCCAGCCTCTAGATGTACAAAGAAGAATGGGGGAACCTCCAGCCTCTAGATGTACAAAGAAGAATGGGGGAACCTCCAGCCTCTAGATGTACAAAGAAGAATGGGGGGAACCTCCAGTCTCCAGATGTACAAAGAAGAATGGGGAGACCTCCAGCCTCTAGATGTACAAAGAAGAATAGGACAACCTCCAGCCTCTAGATGGACAAAGAAGAATGGAGGAACCTCCAGCCTCTAGATGTACAGAGAAGAATGGAGGAACCTCCAGCCTCTAGATGTACAAAGAAGAATGGGGGAACCTCCAGCCTCTAGATGTACAAAAAAGAATGGGGGAACCTCCAGCCTCTAGATATACAAAGAAGAATGGGGGGGAACCTCCAGTCTCTAGATATACAAAGAAGAATGGGGGGACCTCCAGCCTCTAGATATACAAAGAAGAATGGAGGATCTTCCAGCCTCTAGATGTACAAAGAAGAATGGGGGAACCTCCAGCCTCTAGATGTACAAAGAAGAATGGAGGAATCTCCAGCCTCTAGATGTACAAAGAAGAATGGAGGAGCCTCCAGCCTCTAGATGTACAAAGAAGAATGGGGGGATTCTCCAGCTTCTAGATGTACAAAGAAGAATGGGGGAACCTCCAGCCTCTAGATGTACAAAGAAGAATGGAGGAGCCTCCAGCCTCTAGATGTACAAAGAAGAATGGAGGAGCCTCCAGCCTCTAGATGTACAAAGAAGAATGGGGGAACCTCCAGCCTCTAGATGTACAAAGAAGAATGGGGGAACCTCCAGCCTCTAGATGTACAAAGAAGAATGGGGGGAACCTCCTGCCTCTAGATGTACAAAGAAGAATGGGGGGAACCTCCAGCCTCTAGATGTACAAAGAAGAATGTGGGAACCTCCAGTCTCTAGATATACAAAGAAGAATGAAGGAACTTCCAGCCTCTAGATATACAAAGAAGAATGGGGGAACCTCCAGCCTCTAGATGTACAAAGAAGAATAGAGGAGCCTCCAGCCTCTAGATGTACAAAGAAGAATGGGGGAACCACCAGCCTCTAGATGTACAAAGAAGAATGGAGGAACCTCCAGCCTCTAGAAGTACAAAGAAGAATGGAGGAGCCTCCAGCCTCTAGATGTACAAAGAAGAATGGGGGGAACCTCCAGCTTCTAGATGTACAAAGAAGAATGGAGGAACCTCCAGCCTCTAGATGTACAAGGAAGAATGGAGGAGCCTCTAGATGTACAAAGAAGAATGGGGGGAACCTCCAGCCTCTAGATGTACAAAGAAGAATGGGGGAACCTCCAGCCTCTAGATGTGCAAAGAAGAATGGGGGGAACCTGCTGCCTCTAGATGTACAAAGAAGAATGGGGGGAACCTCCAGTCTCCAGATGTACAAAGAAGAATGGGGAGACCTCCAGCCTCTAGATGTACAAAGAGGAATGGGGGAACTTCCAGCCTCTAGATGTACAAAGAAGAATGATGGAACCTCCAGTCTCTAAATGTACAAAGAAGAATGGGGGGAACCTCCAGTCTCCAGATGTACAAAGAAGAATGGGGAGACCTCCAGCCTCTAGATGTACAAAAAAGAATAGGACAACCTCCAGCCTCTAGATGGACAAAGAAGAATGGGGGAACCTCCAGCCTCTAGACGTACAGAGAAGAATGGAAGAACCTCCAGCCTCTAGATGTACAAAGAAGAATGGGGAGACCTCCAGCCTCTAGATGTACAAAGAAGAATGGGGAAACCTCCAGCCTCTAGATGTACAAAGAAGAATGGAGTAACCTCCAGCCTCTAGATATACAAAGAAGAATGGGGGGAACCTCCAGCCACTAGATGTACAAAGAACAATGGGGGGAACCTCCAGCCTCTAGATATACAAAGAAGAATGGGGGGGACCTCCAGCCTCTAGATGTACAAAGAAGAATGGAGGAACCTCCAGCCTCTAGATGTACAAAGAAGAATGGGGGAACCTCCAGTCTCCAGATGTACAAAGAAGAATGGGGGAACCTCCAGCCTCTAGATGTACAAAGAAGAATGGGGGGAACCTCCAGTCTCCAGATGTACAAAGAAGAATGGGGAGACCTCCAGCCTCTAGATGTACAAAGAAGAATAGGACAACCTCCAGCCTCTAGATGGACAAAGAAGAATGGAGGAACCTCCAGCCTCTAGATGTACAGAGAAGAATGGAGGAACCTCCAGCCTCTAGATGTACAAAGAAGAATGGGGGAACCTCCAGCCTCTAGATGTACAAAAAAGAATGGGGGAACCTCCAGCCTCTAGATATACAAAGAAGAATGGGGGGGAACCTCCAGTCTCTAGATATACAAAGAAGAATGGGGGGACCTCCAGCCTCTAGATATACAAAGAAGAATGGAGGATCTTCCAGCCTCTAGATGTACAAAGAAGAATGGGGGGACCTCCAGCCTCTAGATGTACAAAGAAGAATGGGGGAACCTCCAGCCTCTAGATGTACAAAAAAGAATGGGGGAACCTCCAGCCTCTAGATATACAAAGAAGAATGGGGGGGAACCTCCAGTCTCTAGATATACAAAGAAGAATGGGGGGACCTCCAGCCTCTAGATATACAAAGAAGAATGGAGGATCTTCCAGCCTCTAGATGTACAAAGAAGAATGGGGGAACCTCCAGCCTCTAGATGTACAAAGAAGAATGGAGGAACCTCCAGCCTCTAGATGTACAAAGAAGAATGGAGGAGCCTCCAGCCTCTAGATGTACAAAGAAGAATTGGGGGGATTCTCCAGCTTCTAGATGTACAAAGAAGAATGGGGGAACCTCCAGCCTCTAGATGTACAAAGAAGAATGGAGGAGCCTCCAGCCTCTAGATGTACAAAGAAGAATGGAGGAGCCTCCAGCCTCTAGATGTACAAAGAGGAATTGGGGAACCTCCAGCCTCTAGATGTACAAAGAAGAATGGGGGAACCTCCAGCCTCTAGATGTACAAAGAAGAATGGGGGGAACCTCCTGCCTCTAGATGTACAAAGAAGAATGGGGGGAACCTCCAGCCTCTAGATGTACAAAGAAGAATGTGGGAACCTCCAGTCTCTAGATATACAAAGAAGAATGGGGGAACTTCCAGCCTCTAGATATACAAAGAAGAATGGGGGAACCTCCAGCCTCTAGATGTACAAAGAAGAATAGAGGAGCCTCCAGCCTCTAGATGTACAAAGAAGAATGGGGGAACCACCAGCCTCTAGATGTACAAAGAAGAATGGAGGAACCTCCAGCCTCTAGAAGTACAAAGAAGAATGGAGGAGCCTCCAGCCTCTAGATGTACAAAGAAGAATGGGGGGAACCTCCAGCTTCTAGATGTACAAAGAAGAATGGAGGAACCTCCAGCCTCTAGATGTATAAGGAAGAATGGAGGAGCCTCTAGATGTACAAAGAAGAATGGGGGGAACCTCCAGCCTCTAGATGTACAAAGAAGAATGGGGGAACCTCCAGCCTCTAGATGTGCAAAGAAGAATGGGGGGAACCTGCTGCCTCTAGATGTACAAAGAAGAATGGGGGGAACCTCCAGTCTCCAGATGTACAAAGAAGAATGGGGAGACCTCCAGCCTCTAGATGTACAAAGAGGAATGGGGGAACTTCCAGCCTCTAGATGTACAAAGAAGAATGGGGGAACCTCCAGTCTCTAAATGTACAAAGAAGAATGGGGGGAACCTCCAGTCTCCAGATGTACAAAGAAGAATGGGGAGACCTCCAGCCTCTAGATGTACAAAAAAGAATAGGACAACCTCCAGCCTCTAGATGGACAAAGAAGAATGGGGGAACCTCCAGCCTCTAGACGTACAGAGAAGAATGGAAGAACCTCCAGCCTCTAGATGTACAAAGAAGAATGGGGAGACCTCCAGCCTCTAGATGTACAAAGAAGAATGGGGGAACCTCCAGCCTCTAGATGTACAAAGAAGAATGGAGTAACCTCCAGCCTCTATATATACAAAGAAGAATGGGGGGAACCTCCAGCCACTAGATGTACAAAGAACAATGGGGGGAACCTCCAGCCTCTAGATATACAAAGAAGAATGGGGGGGACCTCCAGCCTCTAGATGTACAAAGAAGAATGGAGGAACCTCCAGCCTCTAGATGTACAAAGAAGAATGGGGGAACCTCCAGCCTCTAGATGTACAAAGAAGAATGGGGGAACCTCCAGCCTCTAGATGTACAAAGAAGAATGGAGGAACCTCCAGCCTCTAGATGTACAAAGAAGAATGGGGGAACCTCCAGCCTCTAGATGTACAAAGAAGAATGGGGGAACCTCCAGCCTCTAGATGTACAAAGAAGAATGGAGGAACCTCCAGCCTCTAGATGGACAAAGAAGAATGGAGGACCCTCCAGCCTCTAGATGTACAAAGAAGAATGAAGGAACCTCCAGCCTCTAGATGTACAGAGAAGAATGGAGGAACCTCCAGCCTCTAGATGTACAAAGAAGAATGGGGGAGCGTCCAGCCTCTAGATGTACAAAGAAGAATGTGGGAACCTCCAGTCTCTAGATATACAAAGAAGAATGGGGGAACTTCCAGCCTCTAGATATACAAAGAAGAATGGGGGAACCTCCAGCCTCTAGATGTACAAAGAAGAATAAAGGAGCCTCCAGCCTCTAGATGTACAAAGAAGAATGGGGGGAACCTCCAGCTTCTAGATGTACAAAGAAGAATGGGAAGAACCTCCAGTCTCCAGATGTACAAAGAAGAATGGGGAGACCTCCAGCCTCTAGATGTACAAAGAGGAATGGGGGAACTTCCAGCCTCTAGATGTACAAAGAAGAATCGGGGGAACCTCCTGCCTCTAGATGTACAGAGAAGAATGGGGGAACCTCCTGCCTCTAGATGTACAAAGAAGAATGGGGGGAACCTCCAGCCTCTAGATGCACAAAGAAGAATGGAGGAACCTCCAGCCACTAGATGTACAGAGAAGAATGGGGGAACCTCCAGCCTCTAGATGTACAAAGAAGAATGGGGGGAACCTCCAGCCTCTAGATGTACAAAGAAGAATGGGGGACCCTCCAGCCTCTAGATGTAGAAAGAAGAATGGATGAACCTCCAGCCTCTAGATGTACAAAGAAGAATGGAGGAACCTCCAGCCTCTAGATGTACAAAGAAGAATGGAGGAACCTCCAGCCTCTAGATGTACAAAGAAGAATGGGGAGACCTCCAGCCTCTAGATGTACAAAGAGGAATGGGGGAACTTCCAGCCTCTAGATGTACAAAGAAGAATGGGGGAACCTCCAGTCTCTAGATATACAAAGAAGAATGGAGGAACCTCCAGCCTCTAGATGTACAAAGAAGAATGGAGGAGCCTCCAGCCTCTAGATGTACAAAGAAGAATGGGGGGATTCTCCAGCTTCTAGATGTACAAAGAAGAATGGGGGAACCTCCAGCCTCTAGATGTACAAAGAAGAATGGAGGAGCCTCCAGCCTCTAGATGTACAAAGAAGAATGGAGGAGCCTCCAGCCTCTAGATGTACAAAGAAGAATGGGGGAACCTCCAGCCTCTAGATGTACAAAGAAGAATGGGGGAACCTCCAGCCTCTAGATGTACAAAGAAGAATGGGGGGAACCTCCAGTCTCCAGATGTACAAAGAAGAATGGGGAGACCTCCAGCCTCTAGATGTACAAAGAAGAATAGGACAACCTCCAGCCTCTAGATGGACAAAGAAGAATGGAGGAACCTCCAGCCTCTAGATGTACAGAGAAGAATGGAGGAACCTCCAGCCTCTAGATGTACAAAGAAGAATGGGGGAACCTCCAGCCACTAGATGTACAAAGAAGAATGGGGGAACCTCCAGCCTCTAGATATACAAAGAAGAATGGGGGGGAACCTCCAGTCTCTAGATATACAAAGAAGAATGGGGGGAACCTCCAGCTTCTAGATGTACAAAGAAGAATGGAGGAACCTCCAGCCTCTAGATGTATAAGGAAGAATGGAGGAGCCTCTAGATGTACAAAGAAGAATGGGGGGAACCTCCAGCCTCTAGATGTACAAAGAAGAATGGGGGAACCTCCAGCCTCTAGATGTGCAAAGAAGAATGGGGGGAACCTGCTGCCTCTAGATGTACAAAGAAGAATGGGGGGAACCTCCAGTCTCCAGATGTACAAAGAAGAATGGGGAGACCTCCAGCCTCTAGATGTACAAAGAGGAATGGGGGAACTTCCAGCCTCTAGATGTACAAAGAAGAATGGGGGAACCTCCAGTCTCTAAATGTACAAAGAAGAATGGGGGGAACCTCCAGTCTCCAGATGTACAAAGAAGAATGGGGAGACCTCCAGCCTCTAGATGTACAAAAAAGAATAGGACAACCTCCAGCCTCTAGATGGACAAAGAAGAATGGGGGAACCTCCAGCCTCTAGACGTACAGAGAAGAATGGAAGAACCTCCAGCCTCTAGATGTACAAAGAAGAATGGGGAGACCTCCAGCCTCTAGATGTACAAAGAAGAATGGGGGAACCTCCAGCCTCTAGATGTACAAAGAAGAATGGAGTAACCTCCAGCCTCTATATATACAAAGAAGAATGGGGGGAACCTCCAGCCACTAGATGTACAAAGAACAATGGGGGGAACCTCCAGCCTCTAGATATACAAAGAAGAATGGGGGGGACCTCCAGCCTCTAGATGTACAAAGAAGAATGGAGGAACCTCCAGCCTCTAGATGTACAAAGAAGAATGGGGGAACCTCCAGCCTCTAGATGTACAAAGAAGAATGGGGGAACCTCCAGCCTCTAGATGTACAAAGAAGAATGGAGGAACCTCCAGCCTCTAGATGTACAAAGAAGAATGGGGGAACCTCCAGCCTCTAGATGTACAAAGAAGAATGGGGGAACCTCCAGCCTCTAGATGTACAAAGAAGAATGGAGGAACCTCCAGCCTCTAGATGGACAAAGAAGAATGGAGGAACCTCCAGCCTCTAGATGTACAAAGAAGAATGAAGGAACCTCCAGCCTCTAGATGTACAGAGAAGAATGGAGGAACCTCCAGCCTCTAGATGTACAAAGAAGAATGGGGGAGCGTCCAGCCTCTAGATGTACAAAGAAGAATGGGGGAACCTCCAGCCTCTAGATGTACAAAGAAGAATGTGGGAACCTCCAGTCTCTAGATATACAAAGAAGAATGGGGGAACTTCCAGCCTCTAGATATACAAAGAAGAATGGGGGAACCTCCAGCCTCTAGATGTACAAAGAAGAATAGAGGAGCCTCCAGCCTCTAGATGTACAAAGAAGAATGGGGGGAACCTCCAGCTTCTAGATGTACAAAGAAGAATGGGAAGAACCTCCAGTCTCCAGATGTACAAAGAAGAATGGGGAGACCTCCAGCCTCTAGATGTACAAAGAGGAATGGGGGAACTTCCAGCCTCTAGATGTACAAAGAAGAATCGGGGGAACCTCCTGCCTCTAGATGTACAGAGAAGAATGGGGGAACCTCCTGCCTCTAGATGTACAAAGAAGAATGGGGGGAACCTCCAGCCTCTAGATGCACAAAGAAGAATGGAGGAACCTCCAGCCACTAGATGTACAGAGAAGAATGGGGGAACCTCCAGCCTCTAGATGTACAAAGAAGAATGGGGGGAACCTCCAGCCTCTAGATGTACAAAGAAGAATGGGGGACCCTCCAGCCTCTAGATGTAGAAAGAAGAATGGATGAACCTCCAGCCTCTAGATGTACAAAGAAGAATGGAGGAACCTCCAGCCTCTAGATGTACAAAGAAGAATGGAGGAACCTCCAGCCTCTACATGTACAAAGAAGAATGGGGAGACCTCCAGCCTCTAGATGTACAAAGAGGAATGGGGGAACTTCCAGCCTCTAGATGTACAAAGAAGAATGGGGGAACCTCCAGTCTCTAGATATACAAAGAAGAATGGAGGAACCTCCAGCCTCTAGATGTACAAAGAAGAATGGAGGAGCCTCCAGCCTCTAGATGTACAAAGAAGAATGGGGGGATTCTCCAGCTTCTAGATGTACAAAGAAGAATGGGGGAACCTCCAGCCTCTAGATGTACAAAGAAGAATGGAGGAGCCTCCAGCCTCTAGATGTACAAAGAAGAATGGAGGAGCCTCCAGCCTCTAGATGTACAAAGAAGAATGGGGGAACCTCCAGCCTCTAGATGTACAAAGAAGAATGGGGGAACCTCCAGCCTCTAGATGTACAAAGAAGAATGGGGGGAACCTCCAGTCTCCAGATGTACAAAGAAGAATGGGGAGACCTCCAGCCTCTAGATGTACAAAGAAGAATAGGACAACCTCCAGCCTCTAGATGGACAAAGAAGAATGGAGGAACCTCCAGCCTCTAGATGTACAGAGAAGAATGGAGGAACCTCCAGCCTCTAGATGTACAAAGAAGAATGGGGGAACCTCCAGCCTCTAGATGTACAAAGAAGAATGGGGGAACCTCCAGCCTCTAGATATACAAAGAAGAATGGGGGGGAACCTCCAGTCTCTAGATATACAAAGAAGAATGGGGGGACCTCCAGTCTCTAGATATACAAAGAAGAATGGAGGATCTTCCAGCCTCTAGATGTACAAAGAAGAATGGGGGAACCTCCAGCCTCTAGATGTACAAAGAGGAATGGGGGAACTTCCAGCCTCTAGATGTACAAAGAAGAATGGGGAGACCTCCAGCCTCTAGATGTACAAAGAGGAATGGGGGAACTTCCAGCCTCTAGATGTACAAAGAAGAATGGGGGAACCTCCAGTCTCTAGATATACAAAGAAGAATGGAGGAACCTCCAGCCTCTAGATGTACAAAGAAGAATGGAGGAGCCTCCAGCCTCTAGATGTACAAAGAAGAATGGGGGGATTCTCCAGCTTCTAGATGTACAAAGAAGAATGGGGGAACCTCCAGCCTCTAGATGTACAAAGAAGAATGGAGGAGCCTCCAGCCTCTAGATGTACAAAGAAGAATGGAGGAGCCTCCAGCCTCTAGATGTACAAAGAAGAATGGGGGAACCTCCAGCCTCTAGATGTACAAAGAAGAATGGGGGAACCTCCAGCCTCTAGATGTACAAAGAAGAATGGGGGGAACCTCCAGTCTCCAGATGTACAAAGAAGAATGGGGAGACCTCCAGCCTCTAGATGTACAAAGAAGAATAGGACAACCTCCAGCCTCTAGATGGACAAAGAAGAATGGAGGAACCTCCAGCCTCTAGATGTACAGAGAAGAATGGAGGAACCTCCAGCCTCTAGATGTACAAAGAAGAATGGGGGAACCTCCAGCCACTAGATGTACAAAGAAGAATGGGGGAACCTCCAGCCTCTAGATATACAAAGAAGAATGGGGGGGAACCTCCAGTCTCTAGATATACAAAGAAGAATGGGGGGAACCTCCAGCTTCTAGATGTACAAAGAAGAATGGAGGAACCTCCAGCCTCTAGATGTATAAGGAAGAATGGAGGAGCCTCTAGATGTACAAAGAAGAATGGGGGGAACCTCCAGCCTCTAGATGTACAAAGAAGAATGGGGGAACCTCCAGCCTCTAGATGTGCAAAGAAGAATGGGGGGAACCTGCTGCCTCTAGATGTACAAAGAAGAATGGGGGGAACCTCCAGTCTCCAGATGTACAAAGAAGAATGGGGAGACCTCCAGCCTCTAGATGTACAAAGAGGAATGGGGGAACTTCCAGCCTCTAGATGTACAAAGAAGAATGGGGGAACCTCCAGTCTCTAAATGTACAAAGAAGAATGGGGGGAACCTCCAGTCTCCAGATGTACAAAGAAGAATGGGGAGACCTCCAGCCTCTAGATGTACAAAAAAGAATAGGACAACCTCCAGCCTCTAGATGGACAAAGAAGAATGGGGGAACCTCCAGCCTCTAGACGTACAGAGAAGAATGGAAGAACCTCCAGCCTCTAGATGTACAAAGAAGAATGGGGAGACCTCCAGCCTCTAGATGTACAAAGAAGAATGGGGGAACCTCCAGCCTCTAGATGTACAAAGAAGAATGGAGTAACCTCCAGCCTCTATATATACAAAGAAGAATGGGGGGAACCTCCAGCCACTAGATGTACAAAGAACAATGGGGGGAACCTCCAGCCTCTAGATATACAAAGAAGAATGGGGGGGACCTCCAGCCTCTAGATGTACAAAGAAGAATGGAGGAACCTCCAGCCTCTAGATGTACAAAGAAGAATGGGGGAACCTCCAGCCTCTAGATGTACAAAGAAGAATGGGGGAACCTCCAGCCTCTAGATGTACAAAGAAGAATGGAGGAACCTCCAGCCTCTAGATGTACAAAGAAGAATGGGGGAACCTCCAGCCTCTAGATGTACAAAGAAGAATGGGGGAACCTCCAGCCTCTAGATGTACAAAGAAGAATGGAGGAACCTCCAGCCTCTAGATGGACAAAGAAGAATGGAGGAACCTCCAGCCTCTAGATGTACAAAGAAGAATGAAGGAACCTCCAGCCTCTAGATGTACAGAGAAGAATGGAGGAACCTCCAGCCTCTAGATGTACAAAGAAGAATGGGGGAGCGTCCAGCCTCTAGATGTACAAAGAAGAATGGGGGAACCTCCAGCCTCTAGATGTACAAAGAAGAATGTGGGAACCTCCAGTCTCTAGATATACAAAGAAGAATGGGGGAACTTCCAGCCTCTAGATATACAAAGAAGAATGGGGGAACCTCCAGCCTCTAGATGTACAAAGAAGAATAGAGGAGCCTCCAGCCTCTAGATGTACAAAGAAGAATGGGGGGAACCTCCAGCTTCTAGATGTACAAAGAAGAATGGGAAGAACCTCCAGTCTCCAGATGTACAAAGAAGAATGGGGAGACCTCCAGCCTCTAGATGTACAAAGAGGAATGGGGGAACTTCCAGCCTCTAGATGTACAAAGAAGAATCGGGGGAACCTCCTGCCTCTAGATGTACAGAGAAGAATGGGGGAACCTCCTGCCTCTAGATGTACAAAGAAGAATGGGGGGAACCTCCAGCCTCTAGATGCACAAAGAAGAATGGAGGAACCTCCAGCCACTAGATGTACAGAGAAGAATGGGGGAACCTCCAGCCTCTAGATGTACAAAGAAGAATGGGGGGAACCTCCAGCCTCTAGATGTACAAAGAAGAATGGGGGACCCTCCAGCCTCTAGATGTAGAAAGAAGAATGGATGAACCTCCAGCCTCTAGATGTACAAAGAAGAATGGAGGAACCTCCAGCCTCTAGATGTACAAAGAAGAATGGAGGAACCTCCAGCCTCTACATGTACAAAGAAGAATGGGGAGACCTCCAGCCTCTAGATGTACAAAGAGGAATGGGGGAACTTCCAGCCTCTAGATGTACAAAGAAGAATGGGGGAACCTCCAGTCTCTAGATATACAAAGAAGAATGGAGGAACCTCCAGCCTCTAGATGTACAAAGAAGAATGGAGGAGCCTCCAGCCTCTAGATGTACAAAGAAGAATGGGGGGATTCTCCAGCTTCTAGATGTACAAAGAAGAATGGGGGAACCTCCAGCCTCTGGATGTACAAAGAAGAATGGAGGAGCCTCCAGCCTCTAGATGTACAAAGAAGAATGGAGGAGCCTCCAGCCTCTAGATGTACAAAGAAGAATGGGGGAACCTCCAGCCTCTAGATGTACAAAGAAGAATGGGGGAACCTCCAGCCTCTAGATGTACAAAGAAGAATGGGGGGAACCTCCAGTCTCCAGATGTACAAAGAAGAATGGGGAGACCTCCAGCCTCTAGATGTACAAAGAAGAATAGGACAACCTCCAGCCTCTAGATGGACAAAGAAGAATGGAGGAACCTCCAGCCTCTAGATGTACAGAGAAGAATGGAGGAACCTCCAGCCTCTAGATGTACAAAGAAGAATGGGGGAACCTCCAGCCTCTAGATGTACAAAGAAGAATGGGGGAACCTCCAGCCTCTAGATATACAAAGAAGAATGGGGGGGAACCTCCAGTCTCTAGATATACAAAGAAGAATGGGGGGACCTCCAGTCTCTAGATATACAAAGAAGAATGGAGGATCTTCCAGCCTCTAGATGTACAAAGAAGAATGGGGGAACCTCCAGCCTCTAGATGTACAAAGAAGAATGGAGGAACCTCCAGCCTCTAGATGTACAAAGAAGAATGGAGGAGCCTCCAGCCTCTAGATGTACAAAGAAGAATGGGGGGATTCTCCAGCTTCTAGATGTACAAAGAAGAATGGGGGAACCTCCAGCCTCTAGATGTACAAAGAAGAATGGAGGAGCCTCCAGCCTCTAGATGTACAAAGAAGAATGGAGGAGCCTCCAGCCTCTAGATGTACAAAGAAGAATGGGGGAACCTCCAGCCTCTAGATGTACAAAGAAGAATGGGGGAACCTCCAGCCTCTAGATGTACAAAGAAGAATGGGGGGAACCTCCTGCCTCTAGATGTACAAAGAAGAATGGGGGGAACCTCCAGCCGCTAGACGTACAAAGAAGAATGGGGGAACCTCCAGCCTCTAGATGTACAAAGAAGAATGGGGGAACCTCCAGCCTCTAGATGTGCAAAGAAGAATGGGGGGAACCTCCTTCCTCTAGATGTACAAAGAAGAATGGGGGGAACCTCCAGCCTCTAGATGTACAAAGATGAATGGAGGAACCTCCAGCCTCTAGATGTACAAAGAAGAAGGGGGGGACCTCCAGCCTCTAGATGTGCAAAGAAGAATGGGGGGAACCTCCTGCCTCTAGATGTACAAAGAAGAATGGGGGGAACCTCCAGTCTCCAGATGTACAAAGAAGAATGGGGAGACCTCCAGCCTCTAGATGTACAAAGAGGAATGGGGGAACTTCCAGCCTCTAGATGTACAAAGAAGAATGGGGGAACCTCCAGTCTCTAGATGTACAAAGAAGAATGGGGGGAACCTCCAGTCTCCAGATGTACAAAGAAGAATGGGGAGACCTCCAGCCTCTAGATGTACAAAGAAGAATAGGACAACCTCCAGCCTCTAGATGTACAAAGAAGAATAGGGGAACCTCCAGCCTCTAGATGTACAAAGAAGAATGGGGGAACCTCCAGCCTCTAGATGTACAAAGAAGAATGGGGGGAACCTCCTGCCTCTAGATGTACAAAGAAGAATGGGGGGAACCTCCAGCCTCTAGATGTACAAAGAAGAATGGGGGAACCTCCAGCCTCTAGATGTACAAAGAAGAATGGGGGAACCGCCAGCCTCTAGATGTGCAAAGAAGAATGGGGGGAACCTCCTTCCTCTAGATGTACAAAGAAGAATGGGGGGAACCTCCAGCCTCTAGATGTACAAAGATGAATGGAGGAACCTCCAGCCTCTAGATGTACAAAGAAGAAGGGGGGAACCTCCAGCCTCTAGATGTGCAAAGAAGAATGGGGGGAACCTCCTGCCTCTAGATGTACAAAGAAGAATGGGGGGAACCTCCAGTCTCCAGATGTACAAAGAAGAATGGGGAGACCTCCAGCCTCTAGATGTACAAAGAGGAATGGGGGAACTTCCAGCCTCTAGATGTACAAAGAAGAATGGGAGAAACTCCAGTCTCTAGATGTACAAAGAAGAATGGGGGGAACCTCCAGTCTCCAGATGTACAAAGAAGAATGGGGAGACCTCCAGCCTCTAGATGTACAAAGAAGAATAGGACAACCTCCAGCCTCTAGATGGACAAAGAAGAATGGGGGAACCTCCAGCCTCTAGATGTACAGAGAAGAATGGAAGAACCTCCAGCCTCTAGATGTACAAAGAAGAATGGGGAGACCTCCAGCCTCTAGATGTACAAAGAAGAATGGGGGAACCTCCAGCCTCTAGATGTGCAAAGAAGAATGGGGGGAACCTCCTGCCTCTAGATGTACAAAGAAGAATGGGGGGAACCTCCAGCCTCTAGATGTACAAAGAAGAATGGAGGAACCTCCAGCCTCTAGATGTACAAAGAAGAATGGGGGAACCTCCAGCCTCTAGATGTACAAAGAAGAATGGGGGAACCTCCAGCCTCTAGATGTGCAAAGAAGAATGGGGGGAACCTCCTGCCTCTAGATGTACAAAGAAGAATGGGGGGAACCTCCAGTCTCCAGATGTACAAAGAAGAATGGGGAGACCTCCAGCCTCTAGATGTACAAAGAGGAATGGGGGAACTTCCAGCCTCTAGATGTACAAAGAAGAATGGGGGAACCTCCAGTCTCTAGATGTACAAAGAAGAATGGGGGGAACCTCCAGTCTCCAGATGTACAAAGAAGAATGGGGGGAACCTCCAGCCTCTAGATGTACAAAGAAGAATAGGACAACCTCCAGCCTCTAGATGGACAAAGAAGAATGGGGGAACCTCCAGCTTCTAGATATACAGAGAAGAATGGAAGAACCTCCAGCCTCTAGATGTACAAAGAAGAATGGGGAGACCTCCAGCCTCTAGATGTACAAAGAAGAATGGAGGAACCTCCAGCCTCTAGATATACAACGAAGAATGGGGGGAACCTCCAGCCACTAGATGTACAAAGAAGAATGGGGGGAACCTCCAGCCTCTAGATATACAAAGAAGAATGGGGGGAACCTCCAGCCTCTAGATGTACAAAGAAGAATGGAGGAACCTCCAGCCTCTAGATGTACAAAGAAGAATGGAGGAACCTCCAGCCTCTAGATGTACAAAGAAGAATGGGGGGAACCTCCAGCCTCTAGATGTACAAAGAAGAATGGGGGAACCTCCAGCCTCTAGATGTACAAAGAAGAATGGAGGAACCTCCAGCCTCTAGATGTACAAAGAAGAATGGAGTAACCTCCAGCCTCTAGATGTACAAAGAAGAAGGGGGGAACCTCCAGCCTCTAGATGTGCAAAGAAGAATGGGGGGAACCTCCTGCCTCTAGATGTACAAAGAAGAATGGGGGGAACCTCCAGTCTCCAGATGTACAAAGAAGAATGGGGAGACCTCCAGCCTCTAGATGTACAAAGAGGAATGGGGGAACTTCCAGCCTCTAGATGTACAAAGAAGAATGGGAGAAACTCCAGTCTCTAGATGTACAAAGAAGAATGGGGGGAACCTCCAGTCTCCAGATGTACAAAGAAGAATGGGGAGACCTCCAGCCTCTAGATGTACAAAGAAGAATAGGACAACCTCCAGCCTCTAGATGGACAAAGAAGAATGGGGGAACCTCCAGCCTCTAGATGTACAGAGAAGAATGGAAGAACCTCCAGCCTCTAGATGTACAAAGAAGAATGGGGAGACCTCCAGCCTCTAGATGTACAAAGAAGAATGGGGGAACCTCCAGCCTCTAGATGTGCAAAGAAGAATGGGGGGAACCTCCTGCCTCTAGATGTACAAAGAAGAATGGGGGGAACCTCCAGCCTCTAGATGTACAAAGAAGAATGGAGGAACCTCCAGCCTCTAGATGTACAAAGAAGAATGGGGGAACCTCCAGCCTCTAGATGTGCAAAGAAGAATGGGGGGAACCTCCTGCCTCTAGATGTACAAAGAAGAATGGGGGGAACCTCCAGTCTCCAGATGTACAAAGAAGAATGGGGAGACCTCCAGCCTCTAGATGTACAAAGAGGAATGGGGGAACTTCCAGCCTCTAGATGTACAAAGAAGAATGGGGGAACATCCAGTCTCTAGATGTACAAAGAAGAATGGGGGGAACCTCCAGTCTCCAGATGTACAAAGAAGAATGGGGGGAACCTCCAGCCTCTAGATGTACAAAGAAGAATAGGACAACCTCCAGCCTCTAGATGGACAAAGAAGAATGGGGGAACCTCCAGCTTCTAGATATACAGAGAAGAATGGAAGAACCTCCAGCCTCTAGATGTACAAAGAAGAATGGGGAGACCTCCAGCCTCTAGATGTACAAAGAAGAATGGAGGAACCTCCAGCCTCTAGATATACAACGAAGAATGGGGGGAACCTCCAGCCACTAGATGTACAAAGAAGAATGGGGGGAACCTCCAGCCTCTAGATATACAAAGAAGAATGGGGGGAACCTCCAGCCTCTAGATGTACAAAGAAGAATGGAGGAACCTCCAGCCTCTAGATGTACAAAGAAGAATGGAGGAACCTCCAGCCTCTAGATGTACAAAGAAGAATGGGGGGAACCTCCAGCCTCTAGATGTACAAAGAAGAATGGGGGAACCTCCAGCCTCTAGATGTACAAAGAAGAATGGAGGAACCTCCAGCCTCTAGATGTACAAAGAAGAATGGAGTAACCTCCAGCCTCTATATATACAAAGAAGATTGGAGGAACCTCCAGCCTCTAGATGTACAAAGAAGAATGGGGGAACGTCCAGCCTCTAGATGTACAAAGAAGAATGGGGGAACCTCCAGCCTCTAGATGTACAAAGAAGAATGTGGGAACCTCCAGTCTCTAGATATACAAAGAAGAATGGGGGAACTTCCAGCCTCTAGATATACAAAGAAGAATGGGGGAACCTCCAGTCTCTAGATGTACAAAGAAGAATGGGGGAACCTCCTGCCTCTAGATGTACAGAGAAGAATGGGGGAACCTCCTGCCTTTAGATGTACAAAGAAGAATGGGGGGAACCTCCAGCCTCTAGATGTACAAAGAAGAATGGGGGAACCTCCAGCCTCTAGATGTACAAAGAAGAATGGGGGGAGCCTCCAGCCTCTAGATGTACAAAGAAGAATGGGGGACCCTCCAGCCTCTAGATGTAGAAAGAAGAATGGAGGAACCTCCAGCCTCTAGATGTACAAAGAAGAATGGGGGAACCTCCAGCCTCTAGATGTACAAAGAAGAATGGGGGAAACTCCAGCCTCTAGATGTACAAAGAAGAATGGAGGAACCTCCAGCCTCTAGATGTACAAAGAAGAATGGGGGGAACCTCCAGCCTCTAGATGTAGAAAGAAGAATGGGGGACCCTCCAGCCTCTAGATGTAGAAAGAAGAATGGGGGACCCTCCAGCCTCTAGATGTACAAAGAAGAATGGGGGAACCTCCAGCCTCTAGATGTACAAAGAAGAATGGGGGAACCTCCAGCCTCTAGATGTACAAAGAGGAATGTGGAACCTCCAGCCTCTAGATGTACAAAGAAGAATGGGGGAACCTCCAGCCTCTAGATGTACAAAGAAGAATGGGGGAACATCCAGCCTCTAGATGTACAAAGAAGAATTGAGGAACCTCCAGCCTCTAGATGTACAAAGAAGAATGGGGGAAGCTCCAGCCTCTAGATGTACAAAGAGGAATGTGGAACCTCCAGCCTCTAGATGTACAAAGAAGAATGGGGGAACCTCCAGCCTCTAGATGTACAAAGAAGAATGGGGGAACATCCAGCCTCTAGATGTACAAAGAAGAATGGAGGAACCTCCAGCCTCTAGATGTACAAAGAAGAATGGGGGAACCTCCAGCCTCTAGATGTACAAAAAAGAATGGGGGGAGCTCCAGCCTCTAGATGTACAGAGAAGAATGGAGGAACCTCCAGCCTCTAGATGTACAAAGAAGAATGGGGGGAACCTCCAGCCTCTAGATGTACAAAGAAGAATGGAGGAACCTCCAGCCACTAGATGTACAGAGAAGAATGGGGGAACCTCCAGCCTCTAGATGTACAAAGAAGAATGGGGGGAACCTCCAGCCTCTAGATGTACAAAGAAGAATGGGGGACCCTCCAGCCTCTAGATGTAGAAAGAAGAATGGAGGAACCTCCAGCCTCTAGATGTACAAAGAAGAATGGGGGAACCTCCAGCCTCTAGATGTACAAAGAAGAATGGGGGAACCTCCAGCCTCTAGATGTGCAAAGAAGAATGGGGGGAACCTCCTGCCTCTAGATGTACAAAGAAGAATGGGGGGCACCTCCAGCCTCTAGATGTACAAAGAAGAATGGGGAGACCTCCAGCCTCTAGATGTACAAAGAAGAATAGGACAACCTCCAGCCTCTAGATGGACAAAGAAGAATGGGGGAACCTCCAGCCTCTAGATGTACAGAGAAGAATGGAAGAACCTCCAGCCTCTAGATGTACAAAGAAGAATGGGGAGACCTCCAGCCTCTAGATGTACAAAGAAGAATGGAGGAACCTCCAGCCTCTAGATATACAACGAAGAATGGGGGGAACCTCCAGCCACTAGATGTACAAAGAAGAATGGGGGGAACCTCCAGCCTCTAGATATACAAAGAAGAATGGGGGGAACCTCCAGCCTCTAGATGTACAAAGAAGAATGGAGGAACCTCCAGCCTCTAGATGTACAAAGAAGAATGGGGGAACCTCCAGCCTCTAGATGTACAAAGAAGAATGGGGGAACCTCCAGCCTCTAGATGTACAAAGAAGAATGGGGGAACCTCCAGCCTCTAGATGTACAAAGAAGAATGGAGGAACCTCCAGCCTCTAGATGTACAAAGAAGAATGGAGGAACCTCCAGCCTCTAGATGTACAGAGAAGATTGGAGGAACCTCCAGCCTCTAGATGTACAAAGAAGAATAGGGGTACGTCCAGCCTCTAGATGTACAAAGAAGAATGGGGGAACCTCCAGCCTCTAGATGTACAAAGAAGAATGTGGGAACCTCCAGTCTCTAGATATACAAAGAAGAATGGGGGAACTTCCAGCCTCTAGATATACAAAGAAGAATGGGGGAACCTCCAGTCTCTAGATGTACAAAGAAGAATGGGGGAACCTCCTGCCTCTAGATGTACAGAGAAGAATGGGGGAACCTCCTGCCTCTAGATGTACAAAGAAGAATGGGGGGAACCTCCAGCCTCTAGATGTACAAAGAAGAATGGAGGAACCTCCAGCCACTAGATGTACAGAGAAGAATGGGGGAACCTCCAGCCTCTAGATGTACAAAGAAGAATGGGGGGAGCCTCCAGCCTCTAGATGTACAAAGAAGAATGGGGGACCCTCCAGCCTCTAGATGTAGAAAGAAGAATGGAGGAACCTCCAGCCTCCAGATGTACAAAGAAGAATGGGGGAACCTCCAGCCTCTAGATGTACAAAGAAGAATGGGGGAACCTCCAGCCTCTAGATGTACAAAGAAGAATGGAGGAACCTCCAGCCTCTAGATGTACAAAGAAGAATGGGGGGAACCTCCAGCCTCTAGATGTAGAAAGAAGAATGGGGGACCCTCCAGCCTCTAGATGTAGAAAGAAGAATGGAGTAACCTCCAGCCTCTAGATGTACAAAGAAGAATGGGGGAACCTCCAGCCTCTAGATGTACAAAGAAGTATGGGGGAACCTCCAGCCTCTAGATGTACAAAGAGGAATGTGGAACCTCCAGCCTCTAGATGTACAAAGAAGAATGGGGGAACCTCCAGCCTCTAGATGTACAAAGAAGAATGGGGGAACATCCAGCCTCTAGATGTACAAAGAAGAATGGAGGAACCTCCAGCCTCTAGATGTACAAAGAAGAATGGGGGAACCTCCAGCCTCTAGATGTACAAAGAAGAATGGGGGAACCTCCAGCCTCTAGATGTACAAAAAAGAATGGGGGGAGCTCCAGCCTCTAGATGTACAGAGAAGAATGGGGGAACCTCCAGCCTCTAGATGTACAAAGAAGAATGGGGGAACCTCCAGCCTCTAGATGTACAGAGAAGAATGGAGGAACCTCCAGCCTCTAGATATACAAAGAAGAATGGGGGAACCTCCAGCCTCTAGATGTACAGAGAAGAATGGAGGAACCTCCAGCCTCTAGATGTACAAAGAAGAATGGGGGAAACCTCCAGCCTCTAGATGTACAAAGAAGAATGGAGGAACCTCCAGCCACTAGATGTACAGAGAAGAATGGGGGAACCTCCAGCCTCTAGATGTACAAAGAAGAATGGGGGGAACCTCCAGCCTCTAGATGTACAAAGAAGAATGGGGGACCCTCCAGCCTCTAGATGTAGAAAGAAGAATGGAGGAACCTCCAGCCTCTAGATGTACAAAGAAGAATGGGGGAACCTCCAGCCTCTAGATGTACAAAGAAGAATGGGGGAACCTCCAGCCTCTAGATGTGCAAAGAAGAATGGGGGGAACCTCCTGCCTCTAGATGTACAAAGAAGAATGGGGGGCACCTCCAGCCTCTAGATGTACAAAGAAGAATGGAGGAACCTCCAGCCTCTAGATGTACAAAGAAGAATGGGGGAACCTCCAGCCTCTAGATGTGCAAAGAAGAATGGGGGGAGCCTCCTGCCTCTAGATGTACAAAGAAGAATGGGGGGAACCTCCAGTCTCCAGATGTACAAAGAAGAATGGGGAGACCTCCAGCCTCTAAATGTACAAAGAGGAATGGGGGAACTTCCAGCCTCTAGATGTACAAAGAAGAATGGGGGAACCTCCAGTCTCTAGATGTACAAAGAAGAATGGGGGGAACCTCCAGTCTCCAGATGTACAAAGAAGAATGGGGAGACCTCCAGCCTCTAGATGTACAAAGAAGAATAGGACAACCTCCAGCCTCTAGATGGACAAAGAAGAATGGAGGAACCTCCAGCCTCTAGATGTACAAAGAAGAATGGGGAGACCTCCAGCCTCTAGATGTACAAAGAAGAATAGGACAACCTCCAGCCTCTAGATGTACAAAGAAGAATGGGGGGATTCTCCAGCTTCTAGATGTACAAAGAAGAATGGGGGAACCTCCAGCCTCTAGATGTACAAAGAAGAATGGAGGAGCCTCCAGCCTCTAGATGTACAAAGAAGAATGGAGGAGCCTCCAGCCTCTAGATGTACAAAGAAGAATGGGGGAACCTCCAGCCTCTAGATGTACAAAGAAGAATGGGGGAACCTCCAGCCTCTAGATGTACAAAGAAGAATGGGGGGAACCTCCTGCCTCTAGATGTACAAAGAAGAATGGGGGGAACCTCCAGCCTCTAGATGTACAAAGAAGAATGGGGGGAACCTCCAGCCTCTAGATGTACAAAGAAGAATGGGGGGAACCTCCAGCTTCTAGATGTACAAAGATGAATGGAGGAACCTCCAGCCTCTAGATGTACAAAGAAGAAGGGGGGAACCTCCAGCCTCTAGATGTGCAAAGAAGAATGGGGGGAACCTCCTGCCTCTAGATGTACAAAGAAGAATGGGGGGAACCTCCAGTCTCCAGATGTACAAAGAAGAATGGGGAGACCTCCAGCCTCTAGATGTACAAAGAGGAATGGGGGAACTTCCAGCCTCTAGATGTACAAAGAAGAATGGGGGAACCTCCAGTCTCTAGATGTACAAAGAAGAATGGGGGGAACCTCCAGTCTCCAGATGTACAAAGAAGAATGGGGAGACCTCCAGCCTCTAGATGTACAAAGAAGAATAGGACAACCTCCAGCCTCTAGATGGACAAAGAAGAATGGGGGAACCTCCAGCCTCTAGATGTACAGAGAAGAATGGAAGAACCTCCAGCCTCTAGATGTACAAAGAAGAATGGGGAGACCTCCAGCCTCTAGATGTACAAAGAAGAATGGGGGAACCTCCAGCCTCTAGATGTGCAAAGAAGAATGGGGGGAACCTCCTGCCTCTACATGTACAAAGAAGAATGGGGGGAACCTCCAGCCTGTAGATGTACAAAGAAGAATGGAGGAACCTCCAGCCTCTAGATGTACAAAGAAGAATGGGGGAACCTCCAGCCTCTAGATGTGCAAAGAAGAATGGGGGGAACCTCCTGCCTCTAGATGTACAAAGAAGAATGGGGGGAACCTCCAGTCTCCAGATGTACAAAGAAGAATGGGGAGACCTCCAGCCTCTAGATGTACAAAGAGGAATGGGGGAACTTCCAGCCTCTAGATGTACAAAGAAGAATGGGGGAACCTCCAGTCTCTAGATGTACAAAGAAGAATGGGGGGAACCTCCAGTCTCCAGATGTACAAAGAAGAATGGGGAGACCTCCAGCCTCTAGATGTACAAAGAAGAATAGGACAACCTCCAGCCTCTAGATGGACAAAGAAGAATAGGGGAACCTCCAGCCTCTAGATGTACAGAGAAGAATGGAAGAACCTCCAGCCTCTAGATGTACAAAGAAGAATGGGGAGACCTCCAGCCTCTAGATGTACAAAGAAGAATGGAGGAACCTCCAGCCTCTAGATATACAACGAAGAATGGGGGGAACCTCCAGCCACTAGATGTACAAAGAAGAATGGGGGGAACCTCCAGCCTCTAGATATACAAAGAAGAATGGGGGGAACCTCCAGCCTCTAGATGTACAAAGAAGAATGGAGGAACCTCCAGCCTCTAGATGTACAAAGAAGAATGGGGGAACCTCCAGCCTCTAGATGTACAAAGAAGAATGGGGGAACCTCCAGCCTCTAGATGTACAAAGAAGAATAGGGGAACCTCCAGCCTCTAGATGTACAAAGAAGAATGGAGGAACCTCCAGCCTCTAGATGTACAAAGAAGAATGGAGGAACCTCCAGCCTCTAGATGTACAGAGAAGATTGGAGGAACCTCCAGCCTCTAGATGTACAAAGAAGAATGGGGGAACGTCCAGCCTCTAGATGTACAAAGAAGAATGGAGGAACCTCCAGCCTCTAGATGTACAAAGAAGAATGTGGGAACCTCCAGTCTCTAGATATACAAAGAAGAATGGGGGAACTTCCAGCCTCTAGATATACAAAGAAGAATGGGGGAACCTCCAGTCTCTAGATGTACAAAGAAGAATGGGGGAACCTCCTGCCTCTAGATGTACAGAGAAGAATGGGGGAACCTCCTGCCTCTAGATGTACAAAGAAGAATGGGGGGAACCTCCAGCCTCTAGATGTACAAAGAAGAATGGAGGAACCTCCAGCCACTAGATGTACAGAGAAGAATGGGGGAACCTCCAGCCTCTAGATGTACAAAGAAGAATGGGGGGAGCCTCCAGCCTCTAGATGTACAAAGAAGAATGGGGGACCCTCCAGCCTCTAGATGTAGAAAGAAGAATGGAGGAACCTCCAGCCTCTAGATGTACAAAGAAGAATGGGGGAACCTCCAGCCTCTAAATGTACAAAGAAGAATGGGGGAACCTCCAGCCTCTAGATGTACAAAGAAGAATGGAGGAACCTCCAGCCTCTAGATGTACAAAGAAGAATGGGGGGAACCTCCAGCCTCTAGATGTAGAAAGAAGAATGGGGGACCCTCCAGCCTCTAGATGTAGAAAGAAGAATGGAGTAACCTCCAGCCTCTAGATGTACAAAGAAGAATGGGGGAACCTCCAGCCTCTAGATGTACAAAGAAGAATGGGGGAACCTCCAGCCTCTAGATGTACAAAGAAGAATGGGGGAACCTCCAGCCTCTAGATGTACAAAGAAGAATGGGGGGAACCTCCTGCCTCTAGATGTACAAAGAAGAATGGGGGATGTACAAAGATGAATGGAGGAACCTCCAGCCTCTAGATGTACAAAGAAGAAGGGGGGAACCTCCAGCCACTAGATGTACAAAGAGGAATGGGGGAACTTCCAGCCTCTAGATGTACAAAGAAGAATGGGGGAACCTCCAGTCTCTAGATGTACAAAGAAGAATGGGGGGAACCTCCAGTCTCCAGATGTACAAAGAAGAATGGGGAGACCTCCAGCCTCTAGATGTACAAAGAAGAATAGGACAACCTCCAGCCTCTAGATGGACAAAGAAGAATGGGGGAACCTCCAGCCTCTAGATGTACAAAGAAGAATGGGGGAACATCCAGCCTCTAGATGTACAAAGAAGAATGGAGGAACCTCCAGCCTCTAGATGTACAAAGAAGAATGGGGGAACCTCCAGCCTCTAGATGTACAAAAAAGAATGGGGGGAGCTCCAGCCTCTAGATGTACAGAGAAGAATGGGGGAACCTCCAGCCTCTAGATGTACAAAGAAGAATGGGGGAACCTCCAGCCTCTAGATGTACAGAGAAGAATGGAGGAACCTCCAGCCTCTAGATATACAAAGAAGAATGGGGGAACCTCCAGCCTCTAGATGTACAGAGAAGAATGGAGGAACCTCCAGCCTCTAGATGTACAAAGAAGAATGGGGGGAACCTCCAGCCTCTAGATGTACAAAGAAGAATGGAGGAACCTCCAGCCACTAGATGTACAGAGAAGAATGGAGGAACCTCCAGCCTCTAGATATACAAAGAAGAATGGGGGAACCTCCAGCCTCTAGATGTACAGAGAAGAATGGAGGAACCTCCAGCCTCTAGATGTACAAAGAAGAATGGGGGGAACCTCCAGCCTCTAGATGTACAAAGAAGAATGGAGGAACCTCCAGCCACTAGATGTACAGAGAAGAATGGGGGAACCTCCAGCCTCTAGATGTACAAAGAATAATGGGGGGAACCTCCAGCCTCTAGATGTACAAAGAAGAATGGGGGACCCTCCAGCCTCTAGATGTAGAAAGAAGAATGGAGGAACCTCCAGCCTCTAGATGTACAAAGAAGAATGGGGGAACCTCCAGCCTCTAGATGTACAAAGAAGAATGGGGGAACCTCCAGCCTCTAGATGTACAAAGAAGAATGGGGGAACCTCCAGCCTCTAGATGTACAAAGAAGAATGGAGGAACCTCCAGCCTCTAGATGTACAAAGAAGAATGGGGGGAACCTCCAGCCTCTAGATGTAGAAAGAAGAATGGGGGACCCTCCAGCCTCTAGATGTAGAAAGAAGAATGGAGTAACCTCCAGCCTCTAGATGTACAAAGAAGAATGGGGGAACCTCCAGCCTCTAGATGTATAAAGAAGAATGGGGGAACCTCCAGCCTCTAGATGTACAAAGAGGAATGTGGAACCTCCAGCCTCTAGATGTACAAAGAAGAATGGGGGAACCTCCAGCCTCTAGATGTACAAAGAAGAATGGGGGAACATCCAGCCTCTAGATGTAGAAAGAAGAATGGAGGAACCTCCAGCCTCTAGATGTACAAAGAAGAATGGGGGAAGCTCCAGCCTCTAGATTTACAAAGAGGAATGTGGAACCTCCAGCCTCTAGATGTACAAAGAAGAATGGGGGAACCTCCAGCCTCTAGATGTACAAAGAAGAATGGGGGAACATCCAGCCTCTAGATGTACAAAGAAGAATGGAGGAACCTCCAGCCTCTAGATGTACAAAGAAGAATGGGGGAACCTCCAGCCTCTAGATGTACAAAAAAGAATGGGGGGAGCTCCAGCCTCTAGATGTACAGAGAAGAATGGGGGAACCTCCAGCCTCTAGATGTACAAAGAAGAATGGGGGAACCTCCAGCCTCTAGATGTACAGAGAAGAATGGAGGAACCTCCAGCCTCTAGATATACAAAGAAGAATGGGGGAACCTCCAGCCTCTAGATGTACAGAGAAGAATGGAGGAACCTCCAGCCTCTAGATGTACAAAGAACCCTTAGAACAACTGAGACATTTCTAAGTCAATGCGATAAATAAGACTTAAACATCTTCTATTCTGGGTGATTCCTGCACAGATAACATGTTGTCCCCTCCTTACTTTTGGGTTGGGTCGCAGACTCCTCCACGGTGAAGGTGAATTGGTAATTTGCTTTGTCCTTTTATATATAATTTCCACCGCATCCCATGAAATCTGTGATTACGTCTCCTCTCGCCTCCCCCGAGCCTTCATTACAACTTCACAAAAGTAACAAAACAAACAACAGATTTTTAGAAATTAATTATTTTTGATAAACAAGTTTTTTTTTTCCAGGGTGACAGATGCTCCATATCCTGACACCTTGTGATAAACAACCGGATAATTATCCAGGATATATTTTTCCTTCTCTCGTGTCATATTTATACAGTATCACTACTTCATTTTTGTCGTCATTGTCAAATTCTTATATTAAGAAATATAAAAATGAGTGATTTCAAAAAGCATTTTACAGAAAACACAATTTTTTTCAATAATTTTTAAAAAAATTTTATATTTAATTTTTTTCTATTTTGTAAAAAACGGACGTCACATATCCTGAACCTTAATCCCAATTTTTTTTATTTTTTTTTTGAGGTTTACAGATTTTGGTAAAATAGGAAAATGTATAATTTACTAATTTTATGTCTAATTTTAATTGTTTATTATATCTGCAATGTTATCAAATATCTGCATGCGCATGCGCGACAGGAGGCTCTCCATCCTGGATAACCTTAGCTTTTTAAGGTAACGTTTCGTTCTCCTAGAGGGCCTTCTTCAGACATGGGCTGCTGTAGATATATATGTCAGCGCTGAACGTGGTGTGTTGGTTGGGTCTACAACAAGGAACCCCCAGCACTGGTTGGAGACGTGGTCATTCCACTGCTGCCCCATCGTATACATGTCTTTAGAGTCTGTGTCTGAAGAAGGTCCTCAAACCTGGAAAACGGGCATCCAAAAATTCTAGGATTAGGTGATGCAGAGCTTGTCATCATGGTTTCCTCAGTCAGTAGGTGCCTTGTCTGTAAAATTCTAGACCTTCCCAGAGTATTTGCTGTTTGTTGGGAGGTTGCTGTTTAGACTTACATTTAGACTTACATTTAGGTTTACGTTTAGACCTAATTTAAAGAGATTTTTTCATGTGTTATAAATGTAGTTTCAATTTTTAGTTTTTTTTTATTGAGAAGTTCCAACCCACACGGAGTATTCAGTAAGTCAAACCCAAGAGACTAGGGAGCTAAGATGGCATCCTGATTAGGTAGGTGTAGGTAGTCAATCCATGGCCTCTTTTTGAATGTCATCATCTTGGTGACCATGGCCTTGAATTGGGCCACTGAGAGGAGCGGCGACTTCCAATTGGCCGTAACATGTATACTTGCAGCCAGGGCCGCATCTGCCATGAGGCGAGATGAAAATCTCGCTTCAGGCGGCAGAATGCGGGTCCCTGTAAAGGGCGGCGAAATTTGCCGCTCTAAAGTGGGCGATTCGGGCGTCCATTAACGCCCGAATCGCCCACCAGCTAAATAAATCGCGCCTGTCTCTTTAAGACACAGGCGCGATTTATATGCGGAGCGACGCAGCGCCTTTCCGGCAGCTGCGTCGCTCCGTGCTAAGCAGTGACACAGGCGTCATGACGTCATGGCGCGGCGCCTGTGTCACTGTGCGGAGCCGCGGCTCACAGGAGAGCCGCGTGAAGACCGGAGCCGCGCCGACGGAGCAGCTGCCTGAACGTGAGTATATATTTTATTATTTTTAATGAACTTGATTAAATGTGGGGAGGTTTTATGTTATACTGGGGAGGGGCTGGAAAACGTTTAATACTGTGGGGTGGGGGGGGACACTGTAGATATCGTATGGGGCTATAATTATTTTATACTAGGGGGGGGTGCTATATGTATTATTTGGGGCCATAATTATTTTATACTGGGGGGGGGGGTGCTATATATATTATTTGGGGCCATAATTATTTTATACTGGGGGGGGGGGAGCTATATATATCATATGAGGCCATAATTATTTTATACTGGGGGGGGGAGCTATATATATATCATATGAGGCCATAATTATTTTATACTGGAGGGGGACACTATATATACCATATGAGGCCATAATTATTTTATACTGGGGAGGGGATGCTATATATATCATATGGGGCCATAATTATTTTATACTGGGGGGGGGGGGGTTGCTATATATTTCATATGGGGCCATAATTATTTTATACTGGGGGGGGGTGCTATATATATTATTTGGGGCCATAATTATTTTATACTGGGGGGGGGGAGCTATATATATCATATGAGGCCATAATTATTTTATACTGGGGGGGGGAGCTATATATATATATCATATGAGGCCATAATTATTTTATACTGGGGGGGGGATGCTATATATATCATATGGGGCCATAATTATTTTATACTGGGGGGGGGGGGGTTGCTATATATTTCATATGGGGCCATAATTATTTTATACTGGGGGGGGGGGGGGGATGATGGAATGCTATGTATTTTATTTGGGGCTATAATTATTTTATACTGGGGGGGATGCTAGATATATTATTTGGGGCTATACCGTAATTATTTTATACTGGGGGGAATGCTATATATATATTATTTGGGGCTATGATTGTTTTAATACTGGGGGGATGCTATAGATATTATTTGGGGCTATAATTATTTTATACAAGGGGGGGTGCTGTATATATTATATGGGGCCATAATTATTTTATACTGGGGGGGATGCTATATGGGATACAGTATATTACTAAGCTGGGGGGCTGTGTATGGGGTACAGTATATTACTAAGCTGGGGGGATGTATATGGGATACAGTATATTACTAAGCTGGGGGGGGCTGTATATGGGATACAGTATATTACTAAGCTGGGAGGCTGTATATCGGGTACAGTATATTACTAAGCTGGGAGGCTGTATATGGGATACAGTATATTACTAAGCTGGGGGGCTGTATATGGGATACAGTATATTACTAAGCTGGGGGGCTGTATATGGGATACAGTATATTACTAAGCTGGGGGGCTGTATATGGGATACAGTATATCACTAAGCTGGGGGGGGGCTGTATATGGGATACAGTATATTACTAAGCTGGGGGGTGTATATGGGATACAGTATATTACTAAGCTGGGGGGATGTATATGGGATACAGTATATTACTAAGCTGGGGGGCTGTATATGGGATACAGTATATTACTAAGCTGGGGGGATGTATATGGGATACAGTATATTACTAAGCTGGGGGGCTGTATATGGGGTACAGTATATTACTAAGCTGGGGGGCTGTATATGGGATACAGTATATTACTAAGCTGGGAGGCTGTATATGGGATACAGTATATTACTAAGCTGGGGGGCTGTATATGGGATACAGTATATTACTAAGCTGGGGGGATGTATATGGGATACAGTATATTACTAAGCTGGGGGGATGTATAGGGGATACAGTATATTACTAAGCTGGGGGTTGTATATGGGATACAGTATATTACTAAGCTGGGGGGCTGTATATGGGATACAGTATATTACTAAGCTGGGGGGCTGTATATGGGGTACAGTATATTACTAAGCTGGGGGGCTGTATATGGGATACAGTATATTACTAAGCTGGGGGGCTGTGTATGGGGTAAAGTATATTACTAAGCTAGGGAATGCTGTATATGAGATACAGTATATTACTAAGCTGGGGGGATGTATATGGGATACAGTATATTACTAAGCTGGGGGGATGTATATGGGATACAGTATATTACTAAGCTTGGGGCTGTATATGGGATACAGTATATTACTAAGCTGGGGGGCTGTATATGGGATACAGTATATTACTAAGCTGGGAGGGCTGTATATGGGATACAGTATATTACTAAGCTGGGAGGCTGTATATGGGGTACAGTATATTACTAAGCTGGGGGCTGTATATGGGATACAGTATATTACTAAGCTGGGGGGCTGTATATGGGGTACAGTATATTACTAAGCTGGGGGGCTGTATATGGGATACAGTATATTACTAAGCTGGGGGGCTGTGTATGGGGTACAGTATATTACTAAGCTGGGGGATGTATATGGGATACAGTATATTACTAAGCTGGGGGATGTATATGGGATACAGTATATTACTAAGATGGGGGATGTATATGGGATACAGTATATTACTAAGCTGGGGGGCTGTATATGAGATACAGTATATTACTAAGCTGGGGGGCTGTATATGGGATACAGTATATTACTAAGCTGGGGGGATGTATATGGGATACAGTATATTACTAAGCTGGGGGGATGTATATGGAGTACAGTATATTACTAAGCTGGGGGGCTGCATATGGGATACAGTATATTACTAAGCTGGGGGATGTATATGGGATACAGTATATTACTAAGCTGGGGGCTGTATATGGGGTACAGTATATTACTAAGCTGGGGGGATGTATATGGGATACAGTATATTACTAAGCTGGAGGGCTGTATATGGAGTACAGTATATCACTAAGCTGGGGGCTGTATATGGGGTACAGTATATTACTAAGCTGGGGGGCTGTATATGGGATACAGTATATTACTAAGCCGGGAGGGCTGTATATGGGATACAGTATATTACTAAGCTGGGAGGCTGTATATGGGGTACAGTATATTACTAAGCTGGGGGCTGTATATGGGATACAGTATATTACTAAGCTGGGAGGCTGTATATGGGGTACAGTATATTACTAAGCTGGGGGGGGCTGTATATGGGATACAGTATATTACTAAGCTGGGAGGCTGTATATGGGGTACAGTATATTACTAAGCTGGGGGGATGTATATGGGATACAGTATATTACTAAGCTGGGGGGCTGTATATGGGGTACAGTATATTACTAAACTGGGGGGATGTATATGGGATACAGTATATTACTAAGCTGGGGGGATGTATATGGGATACAGTATATTACTAAGCTGGGGGTTGTATATGGGATACAGTATATTACTAAGCTGGGGGGCTGTATATGGGATACAGTATATTACTAAGCTGGGGGGCTGTATATTGGATACAGTATATTACTAAGCTGGGGGGATGCTATATGGGATACAGTATATTACTAAGCTGGGGGGATGTATATGGGATACAGTGTATTACTAAGCTGGGGGGCTGTATATGGGATACAGTATATTACTAAGCTGGGGGGCTGTATATTGGATACAGTATATTACTAAGCTGGGGGGATGCTATATGGGATACAGTATATTACTAAGCTGGGGGGATGTATATGGGATACAGTATATTACTAAGCTGGGAGGGGGCTGTATATGGGATACAGTATATTACTAAGCTGGGGGGATGTATATGGGGTACAGTATATTACTAAGCTGGGAGGGCTGTATATGGGATACAGTATATTACTAAGCTGGGAGGCTGTATATGGGGTACAGTATAATACTAAGCTGGGAGGCTGTATATGGGATACAGTATATTACTAAGCTGGGGGGCTGTATATGGGGTACAGTGTATTACTAAGCTGGGGGGGGGCTGTATATGGGATACAGTATATTACTAAGCTGGGGGGCTGTATATGGGATACAGTATATTACTAAGCTGGGAGGCTGTATATGGGATACAGTATATTACTAAGCTGGGGGGCTGTATATTGGATACAGTATATTACTAAGCTGGGGGGATGCTATATGGGATACAGTATATTACTAAGCTGGGGGGATGTATATGGGATACAGTATATTACTAAGCTGGGGGGCTGTATATGGGATACAGTATATTACTAAGCTGGGAGGCTCTATATGGGATACAGTATATTACTAAGCTGGGGGGCTGTATATGGGGTACAGTGTATTACTAAGCTGGGGGGGGCTGAATATGGGATACAGTATATTACTAAGCTGGGGGTTGTATATGGGATACAGTATATTACTAAGCTGGGGCTGTAAATGGGATACAGTATATTACTAAGCTGGGGGGATGTATATGGGATACAGTATATTACTAAGCTGGGGGGCTGTATATGGGGTACAGTGTATTACTAAGCTGGGGGGGGCTGAATATGGGATACAGTATATTACTAAGCTGGGGGTTGTATATGGGATACAGTATATTACTAAGCTGGGGCTGTAAATGGGATACAGTATATTACTAAGCTGGGGGGATGTATATGGGATACAGTATATTACTAAGCTGGGGGGATGTATATGGGATACAGTATATTACTAAGCTGGGGGGCTGTATATGGGATATAGTATATTACTAAGCTGGGGGGGGGGCTGTATATGGGATACAGTATATTACTAAGCTGGGGGCTGTATATGGGATACAGTATATTACTAAGCTGGGGGGATGTATATGGGATACAGTATATTACTAAGCTGGGGGGCTGTATATGGGATACAGTATATTACTAAGCTGGGGCTGTATATGGGATACAGTATATTACTAAGCTGGGGGGATGTATATGGGATACAGTATATTACTAAGCTGGGGGGCTGTATATGGGGTACAGTATATTACTAAGCTGGGGGGCTGTATATGGGATACAGTATATTACTAAGCTGGGGGGCTGTATATGGGGTACAGTATATTACTAAGCTGGGGGTTGTATATGGGATACAGTATATTACTAAGCTGGGAGGCTGTATATGGGATACAGTATATTACTAAGCTGGGGGGATGTATATGGGATACAGTATATTACTAAGCTGGGGGGCTGTATATGGGATACAGTATATTACTAAGCTGGGGGGCTGTATATTGGATACAGTATATTACTAAGCTGGGGGGATGCTATATGGGATACAGTATATTACTAAGCTGGGGGGCTGTATATGGGATACAGTATATTACTAAGCTGGGGGGATGTATATGGGATACAGTATATTACTAAGCTGGGGGGATGTATATGGGGTACAGTATATTACTAAGCTGGGGGGCTGTATATGGGATACAGTATATTACTAAGCTGGGGGGATGTATATGGAATACAGTATATTACTAAGCTGGGAGGGCTGTATATGGGATACAGTATATTACTAAGCTGGGGGCTGTATATGGGGTACAGTATATTACTAAGCTGGGGGGATGTATATGGGATACAGTATATTACTAAGCTGGGGGGATGTATATGGGATACAGTATATTACTAAGCTGGGAGGGCTGTATATGGGATACAGTATATTACTAAGCTGGGAGGGCTGTATATGGGATACAGTATATTACTAAGCTGGGGGGATGTATATGGGATACAGTATATTACTAAGCTGGGAGGGCTGTATATGGGATACAGTATATTACTAAGCTGGGGGCTGTATATGGGGTACAGTATATTACTAAGCTGGGGGGCTGTATATGGGGTACAGTATATTACTAAGCTGGGGGGCTGCATATGGGATACTGTATATTACTAAGCTGGAGGGCTGTATATGGGATACAGTATATTACTAAGCTGGGAGGCTGTATATGGGATACAGTATATTACTAAGCTGGGGGGCTGTATATGGGATACAGTATATTACTAAGCTGGGGGGATGTATATGGGATACAGTATATTACTAAGCTGGGAGGATGTATATGGGATACAGTATATTACTAAGCTGGGGGGATGTATATGGGATACAGTATATTACTAAGCTGGGGGGATGTATATGGGATACAGTATATTACTAAGCTGGGGGGCTGCATATGGGATACTGTATATTACTAAGCTGGAGGGCTGAATATGGGATACAGTATATTACTAAGCTGGGGGGCTGTATATTGGATACAGTATATTACTAAGCTGGGGGGATGTATATGGGATACAGTATATTACTAAGCTGGGAGGATGTATATGGGATACAGTATATTACTAAGCTGGGGGGATGTATATGGGATACAGTATATTACTAAGCTGGGGCTGTATATGGGATACAGTATATTACTAAGCTGGGGAGCTGTATATGGGATACAGTATATTACTAAGCTGGGAGGCTGTATATGGGATACAGTATATTACTAAGCTGGGAGGCTGTATATGGGATACAGTATATTACTAAGCTGGGGGGATGTATATGGGATACAGTATATTACTAAGCTGGGGGGATGTATATGGGATACAGTATATTACTAAGCTGGGAGGCTGTATATGGGATACAGTATATTACTAAGCTGGGGGGATGTATATGGGATACAGTATATTACTAAGCTGGGGGGCTGTATATGGGATACAGTATATTACTAAGCTGGGGGATGTATATGGGATACAGTATATTACTAAGCTGGGGGGTTGTATATGGGATACAGTATATTACTAAGCTGGGGGGATGTATATGGGATACAGTATATTACTAAGCTGGGGGGCTGTATATGGGATACAGTATATTACTAAGCTGGGGGCTGTATAAGGGATACAGTATATTACTAAGCTGGGGGGGCTGTATATGGGATATAGTATATTACTAAGCTGGGGGATGTATATGAGAAACAGTATATTACTAAGCTGGGGGGATGTATATGGGATACAGTATATTACTAAGCTGGGGGCTGTATATGGGATACAGTATATTACTAAGCTGGGGGGATGTATATGGGATACAGTATATTACTAAGCTGGGGGGCTGTATATGGGATACAGTATATTCCCAAGCTGGGAGGCTGTATATGGGATGCAGTATATTACTAAGCTGGGGGGCTGTATATGGGATACAGTATATTACTAAGCTGGGGGGATGTATATGGGATACAGTATATTACTAAGCTGGGGGGATGTATATGGGATACAGTATATTACTAAGCTGGGGGGATGCTATATGGGATACAGTATATTACTAAGCTGGGAGGATGTATATGGGATATAGTATATTACTAAGCTGGGGGGGGCTGTATATGGGATATAGTATATTACTAAGCTGGGGGGGCTGTATATGGGATACAGTATATTACTAAGCTGGGGGGCTGTATATGGGATACAGTATATTACTAAGCTGGGGGGATGTATATGGGATACAGTATATTACTAAGCTGGGGGGCTGTATATGGGATACAGTATATTACTAAGCTGGGGGGGCTGTATATGGGATACAGTATATTACTAAGCTGGGGGGCTGTATATGGGGTACAGTATATTACTAAGCTGGGGGGCTGTATATGGGATACAGTATATTACTAAGCTGGGGGATTTATATGGGATACAGTATATTACTAAGCTGGGGGATTTATATGGGATACAGTATATTACTAAGCTGGGGGGCTGTATATGAGATACAGTATATTACTAAGCTGGGGGGCTGTATATGGGATACAGTATATTACTAAGCTGGGGGGCTGTATATGGGATACAGTATATTACTAAGCTGGGGGCTGTATATGGGATACAGTATATTACTAAGCTGGGGGGATGTATATGGGATACAGTATATTACTAAGCTGGGGGGATGTATATGGGATACAGTATATTACTAAGCTGGGGGGATGTATATGGGATACAGTATATTACTAACCTGGGGGGGCTGTATATGGGATACAGTATATTACTAAGCTAGGGGGCTGTATATGGGATACAGTATATTACTAAGCTGGGGGGATGTATATGGGATACAGTATATTACTAACCTGGGGGGGCTGTATATGGGATACAGTATATTACTAAGCTGGGGGGATGTATATGGGATACAGTATATTACTAAGCTGGGGGGATGTATATGGGATACAGTACATTACTAAGCTGGGGGGCTGTATATGGGGAACAAGTATATTACTAAGGTGGGGGGATGTATATGGGATACAGTATATTACTAAGCTGGGGGGGGATGTATATGGGATACAGTATATTACTAAGCTGGGGGGGGCTGTATATGGGATACAGTATATTACTAAGCTGGAGGGCTGTATATGGGATACAGTATATTACTAAGCTGGGGGGATGTATATGGGATACAGTATATTACTAAGCTGGGGGGGATGTATATGGGATACAGTATATTACTAAGCTGGGGGGATGTATATGGGATACAGTATATTACTAAGCTGGGGGGCTGTATATGGGATACAGTATATTACTAAGCTGGGGGGCTGTATATGGGATACAGTATATTACTAAGCTGGGGGGCTGTATATGGGATACAGTATATTACTAAGCTGGGAGGGCTGTATATGGGATACAGTATATTACTAAGCTGGGAGGCTGTATATGGGGTACAGTATATTACTAAGCTGGGGGGATGTATATGGGGTACAGTATATTACTAAGCTGGGAGGCTGTATATGGGATACAGTATATTACTAAGCTGGGGGGCTGTATATGGGGTACAGTATATTACTAAGCTGGGGGTTGTATATGGGATACAGTATATTACTAAGCTGGGGGGCTGTATATGGGATACAGTATATTACTAAGCTGGGAGGGCTGTATATGGGATACAGTATATTACTAAGCTGGGAGGCTGTATATGGGGTACAGTATATTACTAAGCTGGGGGGATGTATATGGGGTACAGTATATTACTAAGCTGGGGGGCTGTATATGGGATACAGTATATTACTAAGCTGGGGGGCTGTATATGGGGTACAGTATATTACTAAGCTGGGGGTTGTATATGGGATACAGTATATTACTAAGCTGGGAGGCTGTATATGGGATACAGTATATTACTAAACTGGGGGGCTGTATATGGGATACAGTATATTACTAAGCTGGGGGGCTGTATATGGGATACAGTATATTACTAAGCTGGAGGGCTGTATATGGGATACAGTATATTACTAAGCTGGGGGGATGTATATGGGATACAGTATATTACTAAGCTGGGGGGGATGTATATGGGATACAGTATATTACTAAGCTGGGGGGATGTATATGGGATACAGTATATTACTAAGCTGGGGGGCTGTATATGGGATACAGTATATTACTAAGCTGGGGGGCTGTATATGGGATACAGTATATTACTAAGCTGGGGGGCTGTATATGGGATATAGTATATTACTAAGCTGTATATGGGATACAGTATATTACTAAGCTGGGGGGGGCTGTATATGGGATACAGTATATTACTAAGCTGGGGGGGCTGTATATGGGATATAGTATATTACTAAGCTGGGGGGGCTGTATATGGGATACAGTATATTACTAAGCTGGGGGGATGTATATGGGATACAGTATATTACTAAGCTGGGGGGATGTATATGGGATACAGTATATTACTAAACTGGGGGGCTGTATATGGGATACAGTATATTACTAAGCTGGGGGGATGTATATGTGATACAGTATATTACTAAGCTGGGGGATGTATATGGGATACAGTATATTACTAAGCTGGGGGCTGTATATGGGATACAGTATATTACTAAGCTGGGGGGCTGTATATGGGGTACAGTATATTACTAAGCTGGGGGGCTGTATATGGGATACAGTATATTACTAAGCTGGGGGGCTGTGTATGGGGTACAGTATATTACTAAGCTTGGGAATGCTGTATATGAGATACAGTATATTACTAAGCTGGGGGGAATGTATATGGGATACAGTATATTACTAAGCTGGGGGGCTGTATATGGGATACAGTATATTACTAAGCTGGAGGGATGTATATGGGATACAGTATATTACTAAGCTGGGGGGATGTATATGGGATACAGTATATTACTAAGCTGGGGGGCTGTATATGGGATACAGTATATTACTAAGCTGGGGGGATGGATATGGGATACAGTATATTACTAAGCTGGGGGGGATGTATATGGGGTACAGTACATTACTAAGCTGGGGGGATGTATATGGGATACAGTATATTACTAAGCTGGGGGGCTGTATATGGGATTTAGTATATTACTAAGCTGAGGGGCTGTATATGGGGTACAGTATATTACTAAGCTGGGGGGGGGGCTGTATATGGGATACAGTATATTACTAAGCTGGGGGGCTGTATATGGGGTACAGTATATTACTAAGCTGGGGGGCTGTATATGGGATACAGTATATTACTAAGCTGGGGGGCTGTGTATGGGGTACAGTATATTACTAAGCTTGGGAATGCTGTATATGAGATACAGTATATTACTAAGCTGGGGGGGATGTATATGGGATACAGTATATTACTAAGCTAGGGGGATGTATATGGGATACAGTATATTACTAAGCTGGGGGGATGTATATGGGATACAGTATATTACTAAGCTGGGGGGATGTATATGGGATACAGTATATTACTAAGCTGGGGGGATGTATATGGGATACAGTATATTACTAAGCTGGGGGGCTGTATATGGGATATAGTATATTACTAAGCTGTATATGGGATACAGTATATTACTAAGCTGGGGGGGCTGTATATGGGATACAGTATATTACTAAGCTGGGGGGGCTGTATATGGGATATAGTATATTACTAAGCTGGGGGGGCTGTATATGGGATACAGTATATTACTAAGCTGGGGGGATGTATATGGGATACAGTATATTACTAAGCTGGGGGGATGTATATGGGATACAGTATATTACTAAGCTGGGGCTGTATATGGGATACAGTATATTACTAAGCTGGAGGGATGTATATGGGATACAGTATATTACTAAGCTGGGGGGGGGCTGTATATGGGATACAGTATATTACTAAACTGGGGGGCTGTATATGGGATACAGTATATTACTAAGCTGGGGGGCTGTATATGGGATACAGTATATTACTAAGCTGGAGGGCTGTATATGGGATACAGTATATTACTAAGCTGGGGGGATGTATATGGGATACAGTATATTACTAAGCTGGGGGGGCTGTATATGGGATATAGTATATTACTAAGCTGGGGGGGCTGTATATGGGGTACAGTATATTACTAAGCTGGGGGGATGTATATGGGATACAGTATATTACTAAGCTGGGGGGATGTATATGGGATACAGTATATTACTAAGCTGGGAGGATGTATATGGGATACAGTATATTACTAAGCTGGGGGGATGTATATGGGATACAGTATATTACTAAGCTGGGGGGCTGTATATGGGATACAGTATATTACTAAGCTGGGGGGCTGTATATAGGATACAGTATATTACTAAGCTGGGGGGGGCTGTATATGGGATACAGTATATTACTAAGCTGGAGGGCTGTATATGGGATACAGTATATTACTAAGCTGGGGGGCTGTATATGGGATACAGTATATTACTAAGCTGGAGGGATGTATATGGGATACAGTATATTACTAAGCTGGGGGGATGTATATGGGATACAGTATATTACTAAGCTGGGGGGGTGTATATGGGATACAGTATATTACTAAGCTGGGGGGCTGTATATGGGATACAGAATATTACTAAGCTGGGGGCTGTATATGGGATACAGTATATTACTAAGCTGGGGGGATGTATATGGGATACAGTATATTACTAAGCTGGGGGGCTGTATATGGGATACAGTATATTACTAAGCTGGGGGGATGGATATGGGATACAGTATATTACTAAGCTGGGGGGGATGTATATGGGGTACAGTACATTACTAAGCTGGGGGGATGTATATGGGATACAGTATATTACTAAGCTGGGGGGCTGTATATGGGATTTAGTATATTACTAAGCTGGGGGGCTGTATATGGGATACAGTATATTACTAAGCTGGGGGCTGTATATGGGATACAGTATATTACTAAGCTGGGGGGATGTATATGGGATACAGTATATTACTAAGCTGGGGGGATGTATATGGGATACAGTATATTACTAAGCTGGGGGGATGGATATGGGATACAGTATATTACTAAGCTGGGGGGGATGTATATGGGGTACAGTACATTACTAAGCTGGGGGGATGTATATGGGATACAGTATATTACTAAGCTGGGGGGCTGTATATGGGATTTAGTATATTACTAAGCTGGGGGGCTGTATATGGGGTACAGTATATTACTAAGCTGGGGGGGGGGGCTGTATATGGGATACAGTATATTACTAAGCTGGGGGGCTGTATATGGGGTACAGTATATTACTAAGCTGGGAGGCTGTATATGGGATACAGTATATTACTAAGCTGGGGGGATGTATATGGGATACAGTATATTACTAAGCTGGGGGGATGTATATGGGATACAGTATATTACTAAGCTGGGAGGCTGTATATGGGATACAGTATATTACTAAGCTGGGGGGATGTATATGGGATACAGTATATTACTAAGCTGGGGGGATGTATATGGGATACAGTATATTACTAAGCTGGGAGGCTGTATATGGGATACAGTATATTACTAAGCTGGGGGGATGTATATGGGATATAGTATATTACTAAGCTGTATATGGGATACAGTATATTACTAAGCTGGGGGGGCTGTATATGGGATACAGTATATTACTAAGCTGGGGGGGCTGTATATGGGATATAGTATATTACTAAGCTGGGGGGGCTGTATATGGGATACAGTATATTACTAAGCTGGGGGGATGTATATGGGATACAGTATATTACTAAGCTGGGGGGATGTATATGGGATACAGTATATTACTATGCTGGGGGGCTGTATATGGGATACAGTATATTACTAAGCTGGGGGGATGTATATGGGATACAGTATATTACTAAGCTGGGGGGATGTATATGGGATACAGTATATTACTAAGCTGGGGAGCTGTATATGGGATACAGTATATTACTAAGCTGGGGGGCTGTATATGGGATATAGTATATTACTAAGCTGTATATGGGATACAGTATATTACTAAGCTGGGGGGGCTGTATATGGGATACAGTATATTACTAAGCTGGGGGGGCTGTATATGGGATATAGTATATTACTAAGCTGGGGGGGCTGTATATGGGATACAGTATATTACTAAGCTGGGGGGATGTATATGGGATACAGTATATTACTAAGCTGGGGGGATGTATATGGGATACAGTATATTACTATGCTGGGGGGCTGTATATGGGATACAGTATATTACTAAGCTGGGGGGATGTATATGGGATACAGTATATTACTAAGCTGGGGGGATGTATATGGGATACAGTATATTACTAAGCTGGGGGGGGCTGTATATGGGATACAGTATATTACTAAGCTGGAGGGCTGTATATGGGATACAGTATATTACTAAGCTGGGGGGCTGTATATGGGATACAGTATATTACTAAGCTGGGGGGATGTATATGGGATACAGTATATTACTAAGCTGGGGGGCTGTATATAGGATACAGTATATTACTAAGCTGGGGGGGGGGCTGTATATGGGATACAGTATATTACTAAGCTGGAGGGCTGTATATGGGATACAGTATATTACTAAGCTGGGGGGCTGTATATGGGATACAGTATATTACTAAGCTGGAGGGATGTATATGGGATACAGTATATTACTAAGCTGGGGGGATGTATATGGGATACAGTATATTACTAAGCTGGGGGGCTGTATATGGGATACAGTATATTACTAAGCTGGGGGGATGGATATGGGATACAGTATATTACTAAGCTGGGGGGGGCATATAGCAGGTACAGTATATTACTTAGCTGCAGGGGCTGTATATGGGATACAGTATATTACTAAGCTGGGGGGATGTATATGGGATACAGTATATTACTAAGCTGGGGGATGTATATGGGATACAGTATATTACTAAGCTGGGGGGCTGTATATGGGATACAGTATATTACTAAGCTGGGGGGATGTATATGGGATACAGTATATTACTAAGCTGGGGGGATGTATATGGGATACAGTATATTACTAAGCTGGGGGGCTGTATATGGGATAGAGTATATTACTAAGCTGGGGGGCTGTATATGGGGTACAGTATATTACTAAGCTGGGAGGGGGCTGTATATGGGATACAGTATATTACTAAGCTGGGGGATTTATATGGGATACAGTATATTACTAAGCTGGGGGCTGTATATGGGATACAGTATATTACTAAGCTGGGGGGCTGTATATGGGATACAGTATATTACTAAGCTGGGGGGATGTATATGGGATACAGTATATTACTAAGCTGGGGGATGTATATGGGATACAGTATATTACTAAGCTGGGGGGCTGTATATGGGGTACAGTATATTACTAAGCTGGGGGGCTGTATATGGGATACAGTATATTACTAAGCTGGGGGCTGTATATGGGATACAGTATATTACTAAGCTGGGAGGATGTATATGGGATACAGTATATTACTAAGCTGGGGGGCTGTATATGGGATACAGTATATTACTAAGCTGGGGGGATGTATATGGGGTACAGTATATTACTAAGCTGGGGGGCTGTATATGGGATACAGTATATTACTAAGCTGGGGGGGGGCTGTATATGGGATACAGTATATTACTAAGCTGGGGAGCTGTATATGGGGTACAGTATATTACTAAGCTGGGGGGCTGTATATAGGATACAGTATATTACTAAGCTGGGGGGGGGCTGTATATGGGATACAGTATATTACTAAGCTGGGGAGCTGTATATGGGGTACAGTATATTACTAAGCTGGGGGGATGTATATGGGATACAGTATATTACTAAGCTGGGGGGATGTATATGGGATACAGTATATTACTAAGCTGGGGGCTGTATATGGGATACAGTATATTACTAAGCTGGGGGATGTATATGGGATACAGTATATTACTAAGCTGGGGGGATGTATATGGGGTACAGTATATTACTAAGCTGGGGGATGTATATGGGATACAGTATATTACTAAGCTGGGGGGCTGTATATGGGATACAGTATATTACTAAGCTGGGGGGCTGTATATGGGATACAGTATATTACTAAGCTGGGGGGATGTATATGGGGTACAGTATATTACTAAGCTGGGGGCTGTATATGGGATACAGTATATTACTAAGCTGGGGGGATGTATATGGGATACAGTATATTACTAAGCTGGGGGATGTATATGGGATACAGTATATTACTAAGCTGGGGGGATGTATATGGGGTACAGTATATTACTAAGCTGGGGGATGTATATGGGATACAGTATATTACTAAGCTGGGGGGCTGTATATGGGATACAGTATATTACTAAGCTGGGGGGCTGTATATGGGATACAGTATATTACTAAGCTGGGGGGATGTATATGGGGTACAGTATATTACTAAGCTGGGGGCTGTATATGGGATACAGTATATTACTAAGCTGGGGGGATGTATATGGGATACAGTATATTACTAAGCTGGGGGGATGTATATGGGATACAGTATATTACTAAGCTGGGGGGCTGTATATGGGATACAGTATATTACTAAGCTGGGGGGCTGTATATGGGATACAGTATATTACTAAGCTGGGGGGATGTATATGGGATACAGTATATTACTAAGCTGGGGGCTGTATATGGGGTACAGTATATTACTAAGCTGGGGGCTGTATATATTATATATCACTATATCACTAAGCTGGGAGGATGTATATGGGATACAGTATATTACTAAGCTGGGGGGATGTATATGGGATACAGTATATTACTAAGCTGGGGGGCTGTATATGGGATACAGTATATTACTAAGCTGGGGGGCTGTATATGGGATACAGTATATTACTAAGCTGGGGGGCTGTATATGGGATACAGTATATCACTAAGCTGGGGGGATGTATATGGGATACAGTATATTACTAAGCTGGGAGGCTGTATATGGGATACAGTATATTACTAAGCTGGGGGGGGCTGTATATGGGATACAGTATATTACTAAGCTGGGGGGATGTATATGGGGTACAGTATATTACTAAGCTGGGGGGCTGTATATGGGATACAGTATATTACTAAGCTGGGGGGGGGCTGTATATGGGATACAGTATATTACTAAGCTGGGGAGCTGTATATGGGGTACAGTATATTACTAAGCTGGGGGGCTGTATATAGGATACAGTATATTACTAAGCTGGGGGGGGGCTGTATATGGGATACAGTATATTACTAAGCTGGGGGGCTGTATATGGGATACAGTATATTACTAAGCTGGAGGAATGTATATGGGATACAGTATATTACTAAGCTGGGGGGATGTATATGGGATACAGTATATTACTAAGCTGGGGGGGGTGTATATGGGATACAGTATATTACTAAGCTGGGGGGCTGTATATGGGATACAGAATATTACTAAGCTGGGGGCTGTATATGGGATACAGTATATTACTAAGCTGGGGGGATGTATATGGGATACAGTATATTACTAAGCTGGGGGGCTGTATATGGGATACAGTATATTACTAAGCTGGGGGGATGGATATGGGATACAGTATATTACTAAGCTGGGGGGGATGTATATGGGGTACAGTACATTACTAAGCTGGGGGGATGTATATGGGATACAGTATATTACTAAGCTGGGGGGCTGTATATGGGATTTAGTATATTACTAAGCTGGGGGGCTGTATATGGGATACAGTATATTACTAAGCTGGGGGCTGTATATGGGATACAGTATATTACTAAGCTGGGGGGATGTATATGGGATACAGTATATTACTAAGCTGGGGGGCTGTATATGGGATACAGTATATTACTAAGCTGGGGGGATGGATATGGGATACAGTATATTACTAAGCTGGGGGGGATGTATATGGGGTACAGTACATTACTAAGCTGGGGGGATGTATATGGGATACAGTATATTACTAAGCTGGGGGGCTGTATATGGGATTTAGTATATTACTAAGCTGGGGGGCTGTATATGGGGTACAGTATATTACTAAGCTGGGGGGGGGGGCTGTATATGGGATACAGTATATTACTAAGCTGGGGGGCTGTATATGGGGTACAGTATATTACTAAGCTGGGAGGCTGTATATGGGATACAGTATATTACTAAGCTGGGGGGATGTATATGGGATACAGTATATTACTAAGCTGGGGGGATGTATATGGGATACAGTATATTACTAAGCTGGGAGGCTGTATATGGGATACAGTATATTACTAAGCTGGGGGGATGTATATGGGATACAGTATATTACTAAGCTGGGGGGATGTATATGGGATACAGTATATTACTAAGCTGGGAGGCTGTATATGGGATACAGTATATTACTAAGCTGGGGGGATGTATATGGGATACAGTATATTACTAAGCTGGGGAGCTGTATATGGGATACAGTATATTACTAAGCTGGGGGGCTGTATATGGGATATAGTATATTACTAAGCTGTATATGGGATACAGTATATTACTAAGCTGGGGGGGCTGTATATGGGATACAGTATATTACTAAGCTGGGGGGGCTGTATATGGGATATAGTATATTACTAAGCTGGGGGGGCTGTATATGGGATACAGTATATTACTAAGCTGGGGGGATGTATATGGGATACAGTATATTACTAAGCTGGGGGGATGTATATGGGATACAGTATATTACTATGCTGGGGGGCTGTATATGGGATACAGTATATTACTAAGCTGGGGGGATGTATATGGGATACAGTATATTACTAAGCTGGGGGGATGTATATGGGATACAGTATATTACTAAGCTGGGGAGCTGTATATGGGATACAGTATATTACTAAGCTGGGGGGCTGTATATGGGATATAGTATATTACTAAGCTGTATATGGGATACAGTATATTACTAAGCTGGGGGGGCTGTATATGGGATACAGTATATTACTAAGCTGGGGGGGCTGTATATGGGATATAGTATATTACTAAGCTGGGGGGGCTGTATATGGGATACAGTATATTACTAAGCTGGGGGGATGTATATGGGATACAGTATATTACTAAGCTGGGGGGATGTATATGGGATACAGTATATTACTATGCTGGGGGGCTGTATATGGGATACAGTATATTACTAAGCTGGGGGGATGTATATGGGATACAGTATATTACTAAGCTGGGGGGATGTATATGGGATACAGTATATTACTAAGCTGGGGGGGGCTGTATATGGGATACAGTATATTACTAAGCTGGAGGGCTGTATATGGGATACAGTATATTACTAAGCTGGGGGGCTGTATATGGGATACAGTATATTACTAAGCTGGGGGGATGTATATGGGATACAGTATATTACTAAGCTGGGGGGCTGTATATAGGATACAGTATATTACTAAGCTGGGGGGGGGGCTGTATATGGGATACAGTATATTACTAAGCTGGAGGGCTGTATATGGGATACAGTATATTACTAAGCTGGGGGGCTGTATATGGGATACAGTATATTACTAAGCTGGAGGGATGTATATGGGATACAGTATATTACTAAGCTGGGGGGATGTATATGGGATACAGTATATTACTAAGCTGGGGGGCTGTATATGGGATACAGTATATTACTAAGCTGGGGGGATGGATATGGGATACAGTATATTACTAAGCTGGGGGGGGCATATAGCAGGTACAGTATATTACTTAGCTGCAGGGGCTGTATATGGGATACAGTATATTACTAAGCTGGGGGGATGTATATGGGATACAGTATATTACTAAGCTGGGGGATGTATATGGGATACAGTATATTACTAAGCTGGGGGGCTGTATATGGGATACAGTATATTACTAAGCTGGGGGGATGTATATGGGATACAGTATATTACTAAGCTGGGGGGATGTATATGGGATACAGTATATTACTAAGCTGGGGGGCTGTATATGGGATAGAGTATATTACTAAGCTGGGGGGCTGTATATGGGGTACAGTATATTACTAAGCTGGGAGGGGGCTGTATATGGGATACAGTATATTACTAAGCTGGGGGATTTATATGGGATACAGTATATTACTAAGCTGGGGGCTGTATATGGGATACAGTATATTACTAAGCTGGGGGGCTGTATATGGGATACAGTATATTACTAAGCTGGGGGGATGTATATGGGATACAGTATATTACTAAGCTGGGGGGATGTATATGAGATACAGTATATTACTAAGCTGGGGGGCTGTGTATGGGGTACAGTATATTACTAAGCTGGGAGGATGTATATGGGATACAGTATATTACTAAGCTGGGGGGCTGTATATGGGATACAGTATATTACTAAGCTGGGGGCTGTATATGTGGGGCAAGATGTATGTATTAGATGTATAACGAGGCCTTTAAATATATGAGAGCAGGGATAAATAAAAATAAATATTCATTAGGGGTGCTATATATTTATTAGTTATAGGATACAGATTACTTTGCATCATGTAAACCAAATGTTAGGGGTCTGTAATAATAAATTGGGGGTGTTGTATATTGATTGGTGCTGTGTATGCTATAATTCCAGTAGACTAATATATATATATATATAATGAAGGGATGTGTTATATGTGTGGAGAGTGCGGTCAGTTGTGTTGTGAGGGGTATATATTATTTAGGAGCGCAGTGTTGTTATCCAGGAGACTTTATACTGTAAGTGACTGTGGTATTTTTAGGGACGCCGGGTGGAGATGCTGCACGGAGCTGAATATATCTGGCCGTGAACTCAGCAGTGATAGGTAATAAAGTCCTCCTGATGGAAGAGATTGTCATCTATAAGGTACTAGATGTCACTAATGCCTCTCAGATCATGTAGTCAGTCACACAGTGTCAGGGAGCTGTCTGTAGGGTTGTTAATTGTTAGTAAAGTTTTCAGCATTTACTTAACAGGGAGTGTGGGGGGGGGCAGCATTTTAATATTCGCCTCAGGCAGCAAATATGCTAGAATCGGCCCTGCTTGCAGCCGTACAAATGGATTGTGATAATTTGTGGTACTGATTCTTAAAGGAAATTTACCACCAGGATGAAGGATGTTAAAACAAGAACACTTACATACAGGTGTGTGACCTCTGTCAGGATCCATTCTTATTTTAGCTTTTGAAGCCCTTGTTTTTACAAAAAAAAAAAAAAGGTTTTAAAAATTAGGCATTGAGCCTGAGGAGCTTCAGACTCCATTGACATCTATTAAGCCAGGAGCCCCTCAGGCTCATTTGCATACTTTTAAAAACAAGGGCATAAGAAGCTAAAAGAAGAGCAGATCCTGCCAGAGGGGGTGCGCACCAGTATGTCAGTGTGCTTGGTTTACATTCGTTCATCCTGATGGTAGATTTCCTTTAAGCCCCAGGAGTTTGTCAGCTGCAGTAGAGCTGTGGGGCTCAGTCCTATAGTGGTGTGAAGCCCTGAGAGATCAGGAAAACAATATTTTTCCAGAATTGCTGTATCCTATGTCCGCCAAATATGCCATATCGATCCCAGTTTGTCCTCTAAAACAGAGGGGCCAAGAAAACGGGAAAAATGTATGTATTCTAAAGGGGTCCTATGCATGAATTTAATAGTCTCTGCCAGGGTCACCTGATGACTGCTCCTCACCACCATCTCACAGCAATACCTCCACCTCTACAGGGTCACCTGATGACTGCTCCTCACCACCATCTCACAGCAATGCCTCCACCTCTCCAGAGTCACCTGATGACTGCTCCTCACCACCATCTCACACCAATGCCTCCTCCTCTCCAGGGTCACCCGATGACTGCTCCTCACCACCATCTCACACCAATGCCTCCACCTCTCCAGGGTCACCTGATGACTGCTCCTCACCACCATCTCACAGCAATGCCTCCACCTCTCCAGGGTCACCTGATGACTGCTCCTCACCACCATCTCACACCAATGCCTCCACTTCTCCAGGGTCACCCGATGACTGCTCCTCACCACCATCTCACAGCAATGCCTTCACTGGTCCAGGGTCATCTGATGACTGCTCCTCACCACCATCTCACAGCAATGCCTCCACCTCTCCAGGGTCACCCGATGACTGCTCCTCACCACCATCTCACAGCAATGCCTTCACCTCTCCAGGGTCAACCGATGACTGCTCCTCACCACATCTCACAGCAATGCCTCCACCTCTCCAAGGGTCACCCGATGACTGCTCCTCACCACATCTCACAGCAATGCCTTCACCTCTCCAGGGTCATCTGATGACTGCTCCTCACCACCATCTCACAGCATTGCCTCCACCTCTCCAGGGTCACTTGACGACTGCTCCTCACCACCATCTCACAGCAATGCATCCACCTCTCCTGGGTCACTTGACGACTGCTCCTTACCACCACCTCACAGCAATGCCTCCACCTCTCCAGGGTCACCCGATGACTGCTCCTCACCACCATCTCACAGCAATGCCTCCACCTCTCCAGGGTCACCCGATGACTGCTCCTCACCACCATCTCACACCAATGCCTCCACCTCTCCAGGGTCACCTGATGACTGCTCCTCACCACTATCTCACAGCAATGCCTCCACCTCTCCAGGGTCACCAGATGACTGCTCCTCACCACCATCTCACAGCAATGCCTCCACCTCCCCAGGGTCACCCGATGACTGCTCCTCACCACCATCTCACAGCAATGCCTCCACCTCTCCAGGGTCACCCGATGACTGCTCCTCACCACCATCTCACAGCAATGCCTCCTCCTCTCCAGGGTCAACCGATGACTGCTCCTCACCACCATCTCACAGCAATGCCTTCACTGGTCCAGGGTCATCTGATGACTGCTCCTCACCACCATCTCACAGCAATGCCTCCACCTCTCCAGGGTCACCCGATGACTGCTCCTCACCACCATCTCACAGCAATGCCTCCACCTCTCCAGGGTCAACCGATGACTGCTCCTCACCACATCTCACAGCAATGCCTCCACCTCTCCAGGGTCACCCGATGACTGCTCCTCACCACATCTCACAGCAATGCCTTCACCTCTCCAGGGTCATCTGATGACTGCTCCTCACCACCATCTCACAGCAATGCCTCCACCTCTCCAGGGTCACTTGACGACTGCTCCTCACCACCATCTCACAGCAATGCATCCACCTCTCCTGGGTCACTTGACGACTGCTCCTCACCACCATCTCACAGCAATGCCTCCACCTCCCCAGGGTCACCCGATGACTGCTCCTCACCACCATCTCACAGCAATGCCTCCATCTCTCCAGGGTCACCCGATGACTGCTCCTCACCACCATCTCACAGCAATGCATCCACCTCTCCAGGGTCACCCGATGACTGCTCCTCACCTCCATCTCACAGCAATGCCTCCACCTCTCCAAGGTCACCCGATGACTGATCCTCACCACGATCTCACAGCAATGCCTCCACCTCTCCAAGGTCACCTGATGACTGCTCCTCACCACCATCTCACAGCAATGCCTTCACCTCTCCAGGGTCACCTGATGACTGCTCCTCACCACCATCTCACAGCAATGCCTCCACTACTCCAGGGTCACCTGATGACTGCTCCTCACCACCATCTCACAGCAATGCCTCCACCTCTCCAGGGTCACCCGATGACCACCACCATCTCAGAGCATTGCCTCCACCTCTCCAGGGTCACCTGATGACTGCTCCTCACCAACATCTCACAGCAATGCCTCCACCTCTCCAGGGTCACCTGATGACTGTTCCTCACCACCATCTCACAGCAATGCCTCCACCTCTCCAGGGTCACCTGATGACTGCTCCTCACCACCATCTCACAGCAATGCCTCCACCTCTCCAGGGTCACCCGATGACTGCTCCTCACCACCATCTCACAGCAATTCCTTCACCTCTCCAGGGTCACCTGATGACTGCTCCTTACCACATCTCACAGCAATGCCTCCACCTCTCCAGGGTCACCCGATGACTGCTCCTCACCACATCTCACAGGAATGCCTTCACCTCTCCAGGGTCATCTGATGACTGCTCCTCACCACCATCTCACAGCAATGCCTCCACCTCTCCAGGGTCACTTGACGACTGCTCCTCACCACCATCTCACAGCAATGCCTCCACCTCTCCAGGGTCACCTGATGACTGCTCCTCACCACCACCTCACAGCAATGCCTCCTCCTCTCCAGGATCATAAGTATTCCAAGATTCCATTCCCAAATGGAAGTTTGGTATCTTTAGGTGGTTGGTTGCAGGTGGAATATAGCCGGGAGTTAATACCCCGTGACATATCATCGTTTTATGCGTTCTAAATTTTTAGGGTAAATTGATGGATAGCCCCTCAGTAGTCTTGACCCTGACAGTCAGTGTACCAGTAGAATAGCATTAGGAGGCTGACGTAAAGCAAATATGACTCTTGTAACCCCGGTTGTTGAAGTCCTGACTGCGAGACTTCCCCAAAACTCAACAGAAAGCCATTCTGGATGGAGTTTGCATGAACCACAACTTTTGGAGGGGTCAGTACAAGGGGGATTTTCTGTCTTTCTGGACCCCTGAAGGGCAGCGAGGCTTGGCTATATACAGAACTCCTATAAGCAGTGAATAGAGTGCATCACAAGGTGGTCAAGGGATCCCCATTCCTTGTGTTTGAACCCCCTTATTCAGACATCCACCACAGATGGGAATACCCCATTAACTTCATGGAGTTCAGGTGTTGTGTCTGTATGTTGGGGTGGGAGAATCTTAATGTCTCTGGGGCCCCATGACTGTCCCCCTGACACCAGCGAGTAAGATAAGATGTACAAATAAGAAGCGTTGGGGGAGTAGATCCCAGTGGAAATTCTATAGGAACAATGTATCAGCTGGGAGCACTTCCTAATTGTTTCCTGCCATCTCTATTAATGAGGACCTGGAACTAATGAGAAGAGATCATAAAAAAAAGTCAGAACCTTTCCAACAAGGTGTCTCGGGGCCAATGCATTTATTGGGTTAATCTACTGGGAAATAGCAGCTGCCATCTTGAATACAAGAACTAGACGAGACTCTATTGGGGTTCATGTTCAAATGTTTCGATGTGAAGTAAAGTGATGCTCCAAGGAAACAAAAATGTGTGCAGGACCTGCAGACACAGGGTCACATGACCAGATATTGTACAGGTCCTGAAGCTGGAGGATAAAGCTGCCCTGGCCTCATAGTCCCTAGCTAATGACTATGGACTATGAGATCTGGTGTTGGGTCCATGATCACGTATTTCTGAGTATAATCTCCGATTGTTCGTTTCCTTTGTGTCCTGCAGGACGGGATCATATTATCGCACAGGTGGTGGGGGGGGGGGGGGCTTTGTAGATAATTATATACTAGAAGTGTAAAGTTAATATGAAAGCCGTAATTTTCTGCACGACAGGTTTGGATAACCTTTTACAGGAACATAATCCCGGCTCTTCTAGGTGCTCCCCCGGAGCCACGTTTTGGGTGGCAGCTCACGATAAGAACTTGAAGTTCTAAGAACTTGATTATGAGCCGAGGAAACCAATATGAGTTTATGAGCTTCTAGCTACTAAGGGGGCGCTGGAGAAGGTCTAATCAGGATTCTTCACCTTAAATCCCCAGAGGAGCATGTATGGTCCTCCAGCACTGCGCTACTAGGACCCCATTATATGTGCTCAACCATGAAGAACGGAGAAGTGAGCACAGGAGATGCCAAACTTCAACCAAATTTTGATGTTGGCCACAATTTAAGACATGAAAGAGATTATAGTAAGGACTAAGGGAGGAGCAAGAGGTGGAAAAGAAGACGTCTTTGAAGCACTTTCGTCATAATGGTGAAGTACATCTCTATTTACAGAAGAAATGGTCAGTTTCATTACTTACAGATTTTGAGATGTGTATATGAATGGATTTTGGGTATATTTTTATACTGGAAAATCTCAATAACCCAGGAGCAGAAGGAAAGACAGTAGATTTTGGACTCAAGATCAGTCAAACGCCATGGCCATCAGTCTCCAAGGCAGTGGATGAAGCAATTAGTCTTCCATATGGTTGTCCATCAAGTCCTGTCACCTGATGTGATGGTTGAATTGAGGATCATCCAGGGTTTAAGGAAGATATACAGGGGGACACGAGGATAAGTTGACACGAATGTGACCACAAAGTCAATATAGAAATAACTCTTAAGGAAAAAGGACGTCTCTGATGTGGTGGAATCCCAGGAGGATGGATCCAAGTATGGAGGTCTGATTGGTCCTACACATGCTCTAAAATCTTCTTGTCTTCTGATGATCTGGTTGGTTATGCACCTTGTGTGGTGGATGCATGAGAGCGGCTTTTTATTTCTCCTTTGGAAAGGATTCCATCCAAGGGAAATCTCTGGTGTCGCTTTCACCTCAACATTGAAGCTCCATTAATTTGGTAATAAAAGTCACTTCCAGTGTCAAGAGGTGACAAGAGATTCTCAGATCTAGAATCTACTCCATCTACTAATTCTATATAATAACTCTCACAATACCTCTACATCCACCAGGAACGCAGATGGCCACCTACCTCATGATATCAGCCAAGACACCTTGGGGGTCATTTACTAAGGGCCCGATTCGCGCTTTCCCGACGTGTTACCCGAATATTTCCAATTTGCGCCAATTTTTCCTGAATTGCCCCAGGATTTTGGCGCACACGATCGGATTGTGGCGCATCGGTGCCGACATGCACGCAACGGAAATCGGGGGGCGTGGGCGAACGAAAACCCGACGGATTCTGAAAAACCACTGCATTTTTTTTTTAAAAAAGTGTCGCGGGACATGCACTTACCTTCACCCAGCAATGGATCGTGGACCTCGGCGGACTTCAGCGCAGCAGCGACACCTGGTGGACGTCGGAGGAACTGCCTTAGTGAATCGCCGGAAGATCCGAATCCACCGCAGAGAACGCGCCGCTGGATCGCGAATGGACCGGGTAAGTAAATCTGCCCCATTGTGTGCAAAGGCAGGTGACTTTGTGTCCCACACTTCGTTCCTCTTACCAAGTATATTCCATATATTCCCCATTTTCCCATGGGGCCATATGAGAAATCGGAATGGTTTTAGAGAGCCGGACTAATAACTTACCTCAGTTCTATCCAATATCTATTGTCTCCATCATTACACCCCATTCATAATGTCCCCTTTATAATGCCCCTTTTCTTACCCCCTTTTATGATTTCCCCATTCCTCCTGCCCCTTTTATAATGCCCTCTCTTATAATACTCCTTCCATTATGCCCCCTTTTATTGTGCCCTTCTATTATCCCCCCTTTTATAATGCCCTCCTATACCCCCTCATTACCCCCTTTTATAATGCCCCCGCCAGTATGCACCCTTTATTTTGTCCCCAATTCCAATGCAGGTTTTAATTATGAAAAAAATACACAATACTCACCTTTCCTCTGGGGTCTGTTTTTTTCCGGGGTCTTCTGTCCTAGAATAAGGGTCCCAGTACGCGGAATAGTGAGTATACTACCCCCGCTGTGCCAGGAGCACCACTGCTCTGCCGCCATGCTGGGTACGTATTTTTGAGCATCGATTACCTGCCACGAACGCGGTTGCGGATGTTGCAATTGTGGCGGGGGGTGACTTGAGACGGTCAAAAATACTTAGTGGACCAGATGTTCCCCCGGGGCCACTTCATGCCCGGCCCTGCACTATATATAGTTTATAAATGTTTACTTTTTTGTATTTGTAACTTTTTCAAATAAAATTAGTTTTTTACAGCTCATGTTGAGCGCTGGAATCCCCCCCCCCCCCACCCCAATAAAAAGATATGATAAAATATTTCCAAAAATGTGACGCTTGCCTGACTTTATGAGATCCCGTGTAATCTCTGTGCATCTTTACAATCCCATAACTCTCTGTCCTCTGTATGACCTGAAAATCCACCTGTAGATGAGGACTTCATGTAATTTCTCCATTCATGGGGAGACTCCTCATACTTTCCCTCCCGTTCTGTAATAATAGTTCATAAATCTCGTCTCTTTTCCAGGCGACATTATGGTGACCGGTCACTGGGACCCGAGGTGAATGTCAGAGAATAATTCATCTATAGATGGAAAACCTCCAAGTCCTCGCATTCATGTGACCGAGGGATTAACAATAATAGGGATTTTCTTTTAGTTGGTGGCTCAAGCATAGGGAGCAGCCTGACACAGACAGTGTCCTCGGCTATTACATGTGTGAGGGTCACAGACAGTGTCCCCCGACTATTACATGTGTGAGCATCACAGACAGTGTCCCCCGGCTATTACATGTGTGAGCGTCACAGACAGTGTCCCCAGCTATTACATGTGTGAGAGTCACAGACAGTGTCCCCGCCAATTACATGTGTGAGCGTCACAGACAGTGTCCCCGGCTATAACATGTGTGAGCGTCACAGACAGTGTCCCCGCCTATTACATGTGTGAGCGTCACAGACAGTGTCCCCGGCTATTATATGTGTGAGCGTCACAGACAGTGTCCCCGGCTATAACATGTGTGAGCATCATATACAGTGTCCCCGGCTATAACATGTGTGAGCGTCACAGACAGTGTCCCCGGCTATTACATGTGTGAGCGTCACAGACAGTGTCCCCAGCTATTACATGTGTGAGCGTCACAGACATTGTCCCCGGCTATTACATGTGTGAGCGTCACAGACAGTGTCTCCAGCTATTACATGTGTGAGCGTCACAGACAGTGTCCCCGGCTATAACATGTGTGAGCGTCACAGACAGTGTCCCCGGCTATTACATGTGTGAGGGTCACAGACAGTGTCCCCAGCTATTACATGTGTGAGCGTCACAGACATTGTCCCCGGCTATTACATGTGTGAGCGTCACAGACAGTGTCTCCAGCTATTACATGTGTGAGGGTCACAGAAAGTGTCCCCGGCAATTACATGTGTGAGCGTCACAGACATTGTCCCCGGCTATTACATGTGTAAGCGTCACAGACAGTGTCTCCAGCTATTACATGTGTGAGCGTCACAGACAGAGTCCCCGGCTATAACATGTGTGAGCGTCACAGACAGTGTCCCCGGCTATTACATGTGTGAGCGTCACAGACAGTGTCCCCAGCTATTACATGTGTGAGCGTCACAGACATTGTCCCCGGCTATAACATGTGTGAGCGTCACAGACAGTGTCCCCGCCTATTACATGTGTGAGCGTCACAGACAGTGTCCCCGGCTATTACATGTGTGAGCGTCACAGACAGTGTCCCCGGCTATTACATGTGTGAGCGTCACAGACAGTGTCTCCAGCTATTACATGTGTGAGCGTCACAGACAGTGTCCCCAGCTATTACATGTGTGAGCGTCACAGACATTGTCCCCGGCTATTACATGTGTGAGCGTCACAGACAGTGTCTCCAGCTATTACATGTGTGAGGGTCACAGAAAGTGTCCCCGGCAATTACATGTGTGAGCGTCACAGACATTGTCCCCGGCTATTACATGTGTGAGCGTCACAGACAGTGTCCCCAGCTATTACATGTGTGAGCGTCACAGACATTGTCCCCGGCTATTACATGTGTGAGCGTCACAGACAGTGTCTCCAGCTATTACATGTGTGAGCGTCACAGACAGTGTCCCCAGCTATTACATGTGTGAGCGTCACAGACATTGTCCCCGGCTATTACATGTGTGAGCGTCACAGACATTGTCCCCGGCTATTACATGTGTGAGCGTCACAGACAGTGTCTCCAGCTATTACATGTGTGAGGGTCACAGAAAGTGTCCCCGGCAATTACATGTGTGAGCGTCACAGACATTGTCCCCGGCTATTACATGTGTGAGCGTCACAGACAGTGTCCCCAGCTATTACATGTGTGAGCGTCACAGACATTGTCCCCGGCTATTACATGTGTGAGCGTCACAGAAAGTGTCTCCAGCTGTTACATGTGTGAGGGTCACAGAAAGTGTCCCCGGCAATTACATGTGTGAGCGTCACAGACAGTGTCCCCGGCTATTACATGTGTAAGCGTCACAGACAGTGTCTCCAGCTATTACATGTGTGAGCGTCACAGACAGAGTCCCCGGCTATAACATGTGTGAGCGTCACAGACAGTGTCCCCGCCTATTACATGTGTGAGCGTCACAGACAGTGTCCCCGGCTATTACATGTGTGAGCGTCACAGACAGTGTCCCCGGCTATTACATGTGTGAGCGTCACAGACAGTGTCTCCAGCTATTACATGTGTGAGCGTCACAGACAGTGTCCCCAGCTATTACATGTGTGAGCGTCACAGACATTGTCCCCGGCTATTACATGTGTGAGCGTCACAGACAGTATCTCCAGCTATTACATGTGTGAGGGTCACAGAAAGTGTCCCCAGCAATTACGTGTGAGCGTCACAGACATTGTCCCCGGCTATTACATGTGTAAGCGTCACAGACAGTGTCTCCAGCTATTACATGTGTGAGCGTTACAGACAGAGTCCCCGGCTATAACATGTGTGAGCGTCACAGACAGTGTCCCCAGCTATTACATGTGTGAGCGTCACAGACATTGTCCCCGGCTATTACATGTGTGAGCGTCACAGACAGTGTCCCCGGCTATAACATGTGTGAGCGTCACAGACAGTGTCCCCGCCTATTACATGTGTGAGCGTCACAGACAGTGTCTCCAGCTATTACATGTGTGAGCGTCACAGGCAGTGTCTCCAGCTATTACATGTGTGAGCGTCACAGACATTGTCCCCGGCTATTACATGTGTGAGCGTCACAGACAGTGTCTCCAGCTATTACATGTGTGAGCGTCACAGACAGTGTCCCCGGCTATAACATGTGTGAGCGTCACAGACAGTGTCCCCGCCTATTACATGTGTGAGCGTCACAGACAGTGTCCCCGGCTATAACATGTGTGAGCGTCACAGACAGTGTCCCCGGCTATAACATATGTGAGCGTCACAGACAGTGTCCTCGGCTATTACATGTGTGAGCGTCACAGACATTGTCCCCCGGCTATTACATGTGTGAGCGTCACAGACATTGTCCCCGGCTATTACATGTGTGAGCGTCACAGACAGTGTCCCCGGCTATTACATGTGTGAGCGTCACAGACAGTGTCCCCGGCTATTTCATGTGTGAGCGTCACAGACATTGTCCCCGGCTATTACGTGTGTGAGCGTCACAGACAGTGTCTCCGGCTATTACATGTGTGAGCGTCACAGACAGTGTCCCCGGCTATAACATGTGTGAGCGTCACAGACAGTGTCCCCGGCTATTACATGTGTGAGCGTCACAGACAGTGTCCCCGGCTATTACATGTGTGAGCGTCACAGACATTGTCCCCGGCTATTACATGTGTGAGCGTCACAGACAGTGTCCCCAGCTATTACATGTGTGAGCGTCACAGACATTGTCCCCGGCTATTACATGTGTGAGCGTCACAGACAGTGTCTCCAGCTATTACATGTGTGAGGGTCACAGAAAGTGTCCCCGGCTATTACATGTGTGAGCGTCACAGACATTGTCCCCGGCTATTACATGTGTAAGCGTCACAGACAGTGTCTCCAGCTATTACATGTGTGAGCGTCACAGACAGTGTCCCCAGCTATTATATGTGTGAACGTCACAGACAGTGTCCCCGGCTATTATATGTGTGAGCGTCACAGACAGTGTCTCCAGCTATTACATGAGTGAGCGTCACAGACATTGTCCCCGGCTATTACATGTGTGAGCGTCACAGACATTGTCCCCGGCTATTACATGTGTGAGCGTCACAGACAGTGTCCCCGGCTATTACATGAGTGAGCGTCACAGACAGTGTCCCCTGCTATTACATGTGTGAGCGTCACAGACAGTGTCTCCAGCTATTACATGTGTGAGCGTCACAGACAGTGTCTCCAGCTATTACATGTGTGAGCGTCACAGACAGTGTCCCGGGCTATTAGATGTGTGACCGGGAGCAGTTAGGACACGGAGCGGAGCAGCAGGAGAGTAGCCGGGAGCAGTGAGGACACAGAGCGGAGCGGCAGGAGAGGAGCCGGGAGCAGTGAGGACACAGAGCGGAGCAGCAGGAGAGGAGCCGGGAGCAGTGAGGACACAGAGCGGAGCAGCAGTAGAGGAGCCGGGAGCAGTGAGGACACAGAGCGGAGCAGCAGTAGAGGAGCCGGGAGCAGTGAGGACACAGAGCGGAGCAGCAGTAGAGGAGCCGGGAGCAGTGAGGACACAGAGCAGAGCAGCAGTAGAGGAGCCGGGAGCAGTGAGGACACAGAGCGGAGCAGCAATAGAGAAGCCGGGAGCAGTGAGGACACAGAGCGGAGCAGCAGTAGAGGAGCCGGGAGCAGTGAGGACACAGAGCGGAGCAGCAGTAGAGGAGCCGGGAGCAGTGAGGACACAGAGCAGAGCAGCAGGAGAGGAGCCGGGAGCAGTGAGGACACAGAGCGGAGCAGCAGTAGAGGAGCCGGGAGCAGTGAGGACACAGAGCGGAGCAGCAGTAGAGGAGCCGGGAGCAGTGAGGACACAGAGCAGAGCAGCAGTAGAGGAGCCGGGAGCAGTGAGGACACAGAGCGGAGTGGTAGGAGAGGAGCCGGGAGCAGTGAGGACACAGAGCGGAGCAGCAGTAGAGGATCCGGGAGCAGTGAGGACACAGAGCGGAGCGGCAGGAGAGGAGCCGGGAGCAGTGAGGACACAGAGCGGAGCGGCAGGAGAGGAGCCGGGAGAAGTGAGGTCACAGAGCGGAGCGGCAGGAGAGGAGCCGGGAGCAGTGAGGTCACAGAGCGGAGCAGCAGGAGAGTAGCCGGGAGCAGTGAGGTCACAGAGCGGAGCAGCAGGAGAGGAGCCGGGAGCAGTGAGGTCACAGAGCGGAGCAGCAGGAGAGGACGCGGGAACAGTGAGGACACAGAGCGGAGCGGCAGGAGAGGAGCCGGGATCAGTGAGGACACAGAGCGGAGCGGCAGGAGAGGAGCCGGGAGCAGTGAGGTCACAGAGCGGAGCAGCAGGAGAGGACGCGGGAGCAGTGAGGACATAGAGCGGAGTGGCAGGAGAGGAGCCGGGATCAGTGAGGACACAGAGCGGAGCAGCAGGAGAGGAGCCGGGATCAGTGAGGACACAGAGCGGAGCAGCAGGAGAGGACGCGGGAGCAGTGAGGACACAGAGCAGAGCGGCAGGAGAGGAGCCGGGAGCAGTGAGGACACAGAGCAAAGCGGCAGGAGAGGAGCCGGGAGCAGTGAGGACACAGAGCGGAGCAGCAGGACAGGAGCCGGGATCAGTGAGGACACAGAGCGGAGCAGCAGGACAGGAGCCGGGAGCAGTGAGGACACAGAGCGGAGCAGCAGGAGAGGAGCCGGGAGCAGTGAGGACACAGAGCGGAGCAGCAGGAGAGGAGTCGGGAGCAGTGAGGACACAGAGCGGAGCGGCAGGAGAGGAGCCGGGAGCAGTGAGGACACAGAGCGGAGCAGCAGGAGAGGAGCCGGGAGCAGTGAGGACACAGAGCGGAGCAGCAGGAGAGGAGCCGGGAGCAGTGGGGACGGAGCAGACTCTTGTCTCCCGACTTTGGTCTCCCACAACATTGGACATGGATTGTCTGAGGTATAATCGGTGGGTTTATCGGATTATCACTTTGATAGCTCCTATATCTGATCATTGTAGCCTGGAGATAAAGTTCAGCAACTCCTGTGGGTTTTTTCGTCAACCCATTTTTAGATGTGAAGATCTGGGCCCTGACTGCGCTCGTGTTGTGTTACGGTGCACTGGGTTGGTCATAGGGAAGAGATCAAAATGGAGGCAGATGATTTTGTGTCCGGATCTCGGAGCATCTGATGGATGGTGATACTAATACTGCATTATATATAATCTAAAAATTATTCAACTTCCTGTCCTCTGTATGACCTGAAAATCCACCTGTAGATGAGGACGAGACCTTCATGGCATTTCTCGTGGGGAGACTCCTCATACTTTCCCCGCCTGTTCTGTAATAATAGTTCATAAATCTCTTCTCTTTTCCAGGCGACAATTTGGTGCCCGGTCACTGGGACCCGAGGTGAATGTCAGAGAATAATTCATCTATAGATGGAAAACCTCCAAGTCCTCGCATTCATGTTCTTTTTTTAAAAAAATGTATTTTTATGTAGAAAGAGTAGTGCGATAGCAACTACAGTCACCGGCAGTGCCCCTGGTCGTTCCATGTGGAAGACAGGTCTCCCATCGGGAATTTTGGAGCCCTCCATCTAGTGACATACAAGGACACAGGTAGAGGTGACATCTAGAAAACTACAGGTAATAATTTGTCCCATTTTGTCCAGAGCTTCATAGAAAATTTCTCCCATCTGTGACTAATTGCAGATGAATTCACCACGACATATATTCACCCTCTTGCATCACATCTTCACACTGCGCCCCTAAAAATTCCAGCCAAGTAAAATATAGTGTCCCCTAGATGACAACACGGTGCTCCTAAATAATATATACCCCTCACTATGCAACCAACTATGCATTGCCCACCATATACATAAATTATAATAGGTATAATTGTGTCTCTTGAATAAATCATATCAAACCCCTGGAAAAGAAAATCCTTTATTAATAATCCTCCTAATTAATTAGGAAAGAGTCCACTTCCCTTAATGAGAATCGACCCTTGGAATAATTACATTTTACATAGATCCCTATAATATATATATATATATATATATATATATTTATATATACATCTAGTATTGTATTCTTAACTGTGCGTGACCCCCCCATCCCAAATAATTTGTTTCATAGTAAATAATGTCTTTAAAGTGTCCTGTTACTTATATATATATATACACATATATATATATATATATATATATATATATATATATAAAATATTAATACAGAATATTATATATAATATATATATATATATATATATATATATATATATATATATAAATATATTAATGAATAATTAATTTAATATATATTATAATCCTCCCATTGAAGTATAAGTTATACAGAGCAGCCTGAGTAAGGGATTAATGGGCCTTAGATTTAAAGTAATTTTTGTTTTGTAGCTTTTATTATTAATTAGCTTAATTATTAAAGAGCTTTTATCATATCGACCTTATTGGAAAAAAACTTTGTGAAACGTCACAATTTAAAATGAACTTTGTTTTAAATGATCTTTTTGGTTTTCATTTTGGTAATTGAATTGTTCATCATTCGTTTTGAAGCTGTTAAATGTAACAATTTTCAATGGAAACTTTGTCTCATAAATTCCAAGTCATCTTTAAAAATGTATTCACAATGATTCATGTCTAAATAATAGCCACAAAACAAAGGAAAGTGAAGATAAAATAAAGTTTATGTAAAATGTGTGGAAAGCCGAAACATTTGATTGTATTTCATTTCTTTTTCTACCGTTTTGTTTGATATTATATTTTGATATTTTATTAATATTTTGTATTATTTTCTACAGTTTGATATTTAATATGTCTTATATGTTCATTTGTATTTAAGTTTTTTTAAAATTTACCAAAATTTCAACTCGGATCAAAATATATATTTTTAAAATTTTTTGTGGGTTTATTAATTTCATTTGTATAAAGATTTGGTTTAAGACATTATTTTAAAAAATAGAAATAAAAAAAAGTAATTTATGTATTTTGTTTAATCATTCAGAGTAATTTGATTTTGTAGAACAATATACATGAATATTCTGATTACCTATTGCATAAAAAATAAGAACAGCCACAACAAATAAAGGGGAAATATTCATCTACCAAAAATTTGCACTGTAATTAAATAAATATTTATTTATTTTTTGGGGGGTCACGTCCAAACTCAATTGTGTATAATCTCTTTTGAAAATGAAAGAAGGCAAGAAAAAGGAATTATTGGGCATTTTAATTTTAATTTAATATATTTTAATTTTATCAAAACTGGCGAATTTCTCTCTATATATTTATATATATTTTATAGTTTAGCTTTTTGCTGTTACCAATGATAAGGATTAATTTATTTTTTGTTTAATCATTTTGTTTTTTCTTCATTTTCTTAATAATGCCAAACAGAATTTTTTTAATTACCATTATTACCACTGTTATGGTTTGTGTTTATTGTTATTTTTTTTTTTACTATTTTTTAATGTTTTTCCAAATGGCAAAGCTGCTGCGTTTTTTTGGGGTTTTTTTTTTTTGCATTTCATTTATTTTTTACTTCCTTTTTTTGGAGTTTTTCTAAGGGACTTTATCCTTTGCACTTTATTAAAATCTACTTTAATATATCAAATCAAAGATAATAATTACACAACAAAAAATAATCAATTTACGGCAGTCGGTTTTATATTTGTTTTCTTGAAATATTCTATAAAGTATTAGGATGAAACCGGTGATTAACATCTAAAAATCTTAAAATGTCATGAACGGAATCTCTAGAACTAATAATAGATTGAAAGAAAATGATCTCATCTTTAAATCAGCTTTTTTTATGGTTAAAAAAAATTCTATTAAAATAACACAATAAAATTGCATATTTTTTAGAGATCAAATTTTTTTTTTTTTACTTTAATTTTCCTTATACGAAAAAATGAAGCCTCCATGTAATTTCTGCACCCGTGGCTCAGGGTCCTGCCGTCTCTAAGAATGTTGAACTTCTGAAATGTGCAATGGGAAACTAATATTATTGATTATTAATATTGATTTTGTTCTACTGTTGTTATTTAGGGTTGGAGTTTATTTAATATTAAATTTTATTTTATTTTTTCAGTTGTATTTTTATATATTAATAAAACAAATAAAGAATTTAATCAATTAATTTTTTCCAGTTATTTAATTTTACAGCATCTGAACAACCCTGGGACATGCTGAGAGCTGCTCTGAAGGTGCTCGCACACATCAGGTGAATTGTCCAATGTTGGGACCGATGACCGTCTGGTTTATGGTGATTCTGGACTCTCCCCCAATAGCTGAGGTCATTGAAGGTTTAATTTCGACGTCCGACTCTTTTCTTGTCAGGACTGATAATCCGGTTGCCTGAAAGGATTAAGGAAAAAGGTAATTTGTGGTCCGGGAGCAGCTCCTGATGTAACTATTCCATAGACACCGGCTCTCGGGGTTGGCTATTCTCGGGTTAGGCTCGGGGTTGGCTATTCTCGGGTTAGGCTCGGGGTTGGCTATTGTTGGGGTAGGCTTAGTCTTGCCATTCTTGACACATTTACCAGTGGAAGTGTGAATAACACAGGAGCGCAGGGTCTGGTGTCTATATTTGTTTATGTGTCTTGCAACAGGGTTTATATTTAAGTGTCTATGAGTCTCCTTCTCCCCCTGGCAGCTTCTGGGTGTGAGCTCCATTCCCATCTGAGAGCTTCTAGGGGTGGATTCTGTTCAAAATCAGCCTCCTTTCTTCTCTGGGGGTTGTAGGGGTTGGGCTCTGGACAGAATCTGTCTCCCCTTCTGAAAACTTCTAGGAGTGGGTTCTGGGCAGAATCTGTCTCCTTCCCCCTCTTGGAGCTTCTTGTAGTGGGTGGGTGTAGTCTCCTTCCCTCTCTGGAGGGGTTGTAAGAGTGAGCTCTGGCCATAATTGGTCTCCTTTCCCTCTGGAATATTCTAGGAGTGGGTTCTGGACAGAATTAGTCTCCTTCCCCCTTGGGAGCTTGTAGGAGTTGGCTCCAGAATTAGTCTCCTTTCCCTCCAGGAAGTTCTAGGAGTGGCCTCTGGATTGAATAGGACTTCTACCCCCTCTAGGAGGTTCTGGGAATGGGCTCTGGACAGGGTCTCCATCCCCAAATTTCCTCCTCTTCTTAGGTGAACTGTCATGTAGTGGCAAGCTTCTGCAATAAGAAAATTATCACAATGCAGCGGACTGCCTGTAGGGGGAGTCACAGTGTAAGAATATCATAGGGTGGAGTGAGAGCACACGACCTCTATGGGGCCACATCTACCGATCATTCAGTTTACTATGAAGTTGTGGTCCAGTAGGACACTGAATGACTTCTCCTGCTATTTGTGCCATAACACTTCCCTGTAGCCGCCACTAGGAGGCGCTCCCTGCACAGACATTTTACTGCTTCCATTGAAATCACATTCGCACTGAACTCCCCCTAGTGGCAGCTGCAGGAAGGTGAAACTAACTCATTTTCATCGATATTAATGAGAAAGGTTTGTAAGTACAGAGAACAGGTTGGGGGCGCTAGAGGTGAAGGTTTTGAACTATTTCAGGATAATTAGAAATTTTTCTCATAGGAGCAAATGCAGAAATAAGAAGCGTTCAGGGAAGTAAATCCAAGCGGTAAATCTATAGGAGCGATGTATAGGCTGTGAGCACTGCCCAATTGTATCCTGCATATTCATAATGACCGGACGCTAATGAGAAGAGATCCAGAGAAAACCATCAGAAACTGCCCACAAGATGATGGCGTCCACATAATGATTAACGGGAGAGGTGGGATCCTACAGACTGCAGGCAGTGCCAGGTATTGTGATGTGTTATCAGACCTCACACTGCTGTGCTCTGTGCTCTCTGCAGCCAGTGTTATGTACTGTCCCTGGAGAGATGTGTAATCAGACCTCACACTGCTGTGCTCTGTGCTCTCTGCAGCCGGTGTTATGTATTGTCCCTGGAGAGATGTGTAATCAGACCTCACACTGCTGTGCTCTGTGCTCCCTGCAGCCGGTGTTATGTATTGTCCCTGGAGAGATGTGTTGTCATACCTCACACTGCTGAGCTCTGTGCTCTCTGCAGCCAGTGTTATGTACTGTCCCTGGAGAGATGTGTAATCATACCTCACACTGCTGTGCTCTGTGCTCCCTGCAGCCGGTGTTATGTATTGTCCCTGGAGAGATGTCTCTGCAGCTTCTCCTCTCCTCCCTGCACCGCACACTGCAGCTTCTCCTCTCCTCCCTGCACCGCACACTGCAGCTTCTCCTCTCCTCCCTGCACCGCACACTGCAGCTTCTCCTCTCCTCCCTGCACCGCACACTGCAGCTTCTCCTCTCCTCCCTGCACCACACACTGCAGCTTCTCCTCTCCTCTCCCCTCCCTGCACCACACACTGCAGCTTCTCCTCTCCTCCCTGCACCACACACTGCAGCTTCTCCTCTCCTCCCTGCACCACACACTGCAGCTTCTCCTCTCCTCCCTGCACCGCACACTGCAGCTTCTCCTCTCCTCCCTGCACCGCACACTGCAGCTTCTCCTCTCCTCCCTGCACCGCACACTGCAGCTTCTCCTCTCCTCCCTGCACCGCACACTGCAGCTTCTCCTCTCCTCCCTGCACCGCACACTGCAGCTTCTCCTCTCCTCCCTGCACCGCACACTGCAGCTTCTCCTCTCCTCCCTGCACCGCACACTTCAGCTTTATGTCGAACACGATCGGCGGGGGGCGTGCCGTGTGCAATCCGACTGATTCGGACTGAGCGCTGGATTTAACTTTCAAATTGTGTCACATCCAATGCACTTACAAGCACCAGGAAGAAGAAGGTGAACTCCGGGGACCTGAGCGGGGAAGCGACACATGCAGGATATCGGGTGCACAATCTTAGTGACTCCCCGCACAGCGCATTATACACGGACAATGCACTTACATGCACCAGGAAGAAGAAGGTGAACTCCGGGGACCAGAGCGGGGAAGCGACACATGCAGGATATCGGGCGCAGGATCTTAGAGACTCCCTGCACAGCGCTTTATACACGGACAATGCACTTACATGCACCAGGAAGAAGAAGGTGAACTCCGGGGGACCTGAGCAGGGAAGCGACACATGCAGGATATCGGGTGCAGGATCTTAGTGACTCCCCGCACAGCGCATTATACACGGACAATGCACTTACATGCACCAGGAAGAAGAAGGTGAACTCCGGGGACTTGAGCGGGGAAGTGACACATGCAGGATATCGGGCGCAGGATCTTAGTGACTCCCCGCACAGCGCATTATACACGGACAATGCACTTACATGCACCAGGAAGAAGATGGTGAACTCCGGGGACCTGAGCGGGGAAGCGACACATGCAGGATATCGGGCGCACGATCTTAGTGACTCCCTGCACAGCGCATTATACACGGACAATGCACTTACATGCACCAGGAAGAAGAAGGTGAACTCCGGGGGACCAGAGCGGGGAAGTGACACATGCAGGATATCGGGGGCAGGATCTTAGTGACTCCCCACACAGCGCTTTATACACGGACAATGCACTTACATACACCAGGAAGAAGAAGGTGAACTCCGGGGACCTGAGCGGGGAAGCGACACATGCAGGATATCGGATGCACGATCTTAGTGACTCCCCGCACAGCGCATTATACACGGACAATGGACTTGCATGCACCAGGAAGAAGAAGGTGAACTCCGGGGGACCTGAGCAGGGAAGCGACACATGCAGGATATCGGGTGCACGATCTTAGTGACTCCCAGCACAGCGCATTATACACGGACAATGCACTTACATGCACCAGGAAGAAGAAGGTGAACTCCGGGGACCTGAGCGGGGAAGCAACACATGCAGGATATCGGGCGCACGATCTTAGTGACTCCCAGCACAGCACATTATACACGGACAAGGCACTTACATGCACCAGGAAGAAGAAGGTGAACTCCAGGGACCTGAGCGGGGAAGCGACACATGCAGGATATCAGGCGCACGAGTGAATCGCGGCACAGTGCATTATACACGGACAATGCAAGTTCTGTGAATTCCAGCGGCCGGGTAAGTAAATGAGCCCCATTGTGTGTTTGTGACTTGTCCTCTTTCGGTTTTTTGTGTTGCTGGACATTGAGACGTTATTCGAATTTTTGTTTTGTATTTGATCCTTACTGTTCGAGGAGATGTTTGTACCCGGAGTTTCAGTACCTGCTGCGTCTGTGTCTCCATCAGAATCCAATTCTAACGAAGAAAAAGAGACTTTACTTTGTGTTTACTTGTTTTTTGTTTGTTTTGCTTTTTCCGTTGTCTTCTGAGAATGTTGCAGCTTCGCGTCCGGCCGCGCACGGTATTTGTGGCATAATCCTAAATATCTTGCGCATTTGTGTTTTTTTTGGCATTTGTGATTTGCGTCTCTTAGTTTCGTAGTTTTTCCTGAGGAGTTTTATAGGATTAGACCTAAAGTAGTGGACAAATAGACATCACAGGGGTCTCATGGGCCGCAGCCCCCCAACACCTTCATATAATACATAGAAAACTAAAGGGTTAAACAATAACCGGATGCTGGGGGCAGCGTAAAGTGTCCAGAGGGCGGGGCATAGCAAATCTCCATGGTTCGCCCCTAAGCAATAAGGCACTGACAGGAGAGAGAGAAGGAAGCATAAAGCACTGCGGACAAGAGGGACGTACCAATAATAAAACCAATTCCCCCCTCCTGCAAATGGAACATTCTGAGATTGTGCAAAGTTATTATAACACAAGATTTATTAAATCATTCGTGTCCCCCCCTCCTGTTGATGAATGGAACCTTCCGGCCGCCATTACCAGGTCATGTGACTGCGCCCCCAAGAATTAATTTTTTGTTCCAACGTAGAAAACAGTTCAATAAATATTCTGTATTATTTATATCGACCTGAAGTCCGACTGTACAAATATTTACAGCGCCATCTCCAGAAGCTCCTCCTCCTCACAAAAGCTGCACCCCCACCTCACAGCACCACCTCCAGCTCCGCCCCTGATTCCAGGCTCTCCGCCGCGTCCTCCAGCTCATCCAGGATCTCACAGAATGACGGCCGCTTAAAGGGCTCCAGCTATGAATAAGGCAGAAAAGAAAGGGTTAAAGCTATAGATGTTTTGTTACAGTGTATCAGCTTTTTATAAAAAACTTGGCTGCTTTCTTCCAAAAACAGCTCCTCTCCCGACCACTGGTGGTGCACGGTATTACAACTCAACCCTACTCACCTCTATACAGCTGAGCTGCAATACCAACACTCACCATGGTCAGGGGGGGCGCAGTTTTTGAAAAAGTAGAGACAAACCCTTTAAGTACAACTACTCCCCTAAGTGAGAAGACACCTACCCGGCAGCACCTCGCCGCAACATCCAGAACCTGGGGAGGACAATCCCGCACCAAGGCCTGAAACGCAACCACATCCAAACCAAAGTCCTAGAAAGGGAGGAAGACAAGGAGATGATAGGATTAATAATCCCGCCATATACATACACCAGCGCTATACCGCCCCCTACAGTAGATCAGACATACCCCGGTTCTGGGCAGAATCTCAGGATCAGCAGGAATACGACCAAGGATTTCACAAAGAACAATTCCAAAGGAGAAGACGTCAACCTGGAAAATAATATGTAACGTCATGTACATAGGGGGCAGTATTATAGTAGTTATATTCCTGTACATAGGGGGCAGTATTATAGTAGTTATATTCTTGTACATAGGGGGCAGTATTATAGTAGTTATATTCATGTACATAGGGGGCAGTATTATAGTAGTTATATTCATGTACATAGGGGGCAGTATTATAGTAGTTATATTCCTGTACATAGGGGGCAGTATTATAGTAGTTATATTCATGTACATAGGGGGCAGTATTATAGTAGTTATATTCCTGTACATAGGGGGCAGTATTATAGTAGTTATATTCCTGTACATAGGGGGCAGTATTATAGTAGTTATATTCCTGTACATAGGGGCAGAATTATAGTAGTTATATTCCTGTACATAGGGGGCAGTATTATAGTAGTTATATTCCTGTACATAGGGGGCAGTATTATAGTAGTTATATTCTTGTACATAGGGGGCAGTATTATAGTAGTTATATTCCTGTACATAGGGGGCAGTATTATAGTAGTTATATTCCTGTACATAGGGGGCAGTATTATAGTAGTTATATCCCTGTACATAGGGGGCAGTATTATAGTAGTTATATTCTTGTACATAGGGTCAGTATTATAGTAGTTATATTCTTGTACATAGGGGGAAGTATTATAGTAGTTATATTCCTGTACATAGGGGGCAGTATTATAGTAGTTATATTCTTGTACATAGGGGACAGTATTATAGTAGTTATATTCCTGTACATAGGGGGAGTATTATAGTAGTTATATTCTTGTACATAGGGGGCAGTATTATAGTAGTTATATTCTTGTACATAGGGGGCAGTATTATAGCAGTTATATCACTGTACATAGGGGGCAGTATTATAGTAGTTATATTCCTCTACATAGGGGGCAGTATTATAGTAGTTATATTACTGTACATAGGGGGCAGTATTATAGTAGTTATATTCTTGTACATAGGGGGCAGTATTATAGTAGTTATATTCTTGTACATAGGAGGCAGTATTATAGTAGTTATATTCCTGTACATGGGAGGCAGTATTATAGTAGTTATATTCTTGTACATAGGGGGCAGTATTATAGTAGTTATATTCTTGTACATATGGGGCAGTATTATAGTAGTTATATTCCTGTACATAGGGGGAAGTATTATAGTAGTTATATTCCTGTACATAGGGGGCAGTATTATAGTAGTTATATTCTTGTACATAGGGGGCAGTATTATAGTAGTTATATTCCTGTACATAGGGGGCAGTATTATAGTAGTTATATTCTTGTACATAGGGGGCAGTATTATAGTAGTTATATTCCTGTACATAGGGGGCAGTATTATAGTAGTTATATTCCTGTACATAGGGGGCAGTATTATAGTAGTTATATTCCTGTACATAGGGGGCAGTATTATAGTAGTTATATTCCTGTACATAGGGGGCAGTATTATAGTAGTTATATTCCTGTACATAGGGGGAAGTATTATAGTAGTTATATTCCTGTACATAGGGGGCAGTATTATAGTAGTTATATTCCTGTACATAGGGGGAAGTATTATAGTAGTTATATCCTTGTACATAGGGGGCAGTATTATAGTAGTTATATCCTTGTACATAGGGGGCAGTATTATAGTAGTTATATTATTGTAAATAGGGGGCAGTATTATAGTAGTTATATCCTTGTACATAGGGGGCAGTATTATAGTAGTTATATTATTGTAAATAGTGGGCAGTGTTATAGTAGTTATATTCCTGTACATAGGGGGCAGTATTATAGTAGTTATATTCTTGTACATAGGGGACAGTATTATAGTAGTTATAGTCCTGTACATAGGGGGCAGTATTATAGTAGTTATATTCTTGTACATAGGGGACAGTATTATAGTAGTTATATTCCTGTACATAGGGGCAGTATTATAGTAGTTATATTCTTGTACATAGGGAGCAGTATTATAGTAGTTATACTCTTGTACATAGGGGACAGTATTATAGTAGTTATATTCCTGTACATAGGGGGCAGTATTATAGTAGTTATATTCTTGTACATAGGGGGCAGTATTATAGTAGTTATATTCCTGTACATAGGGGGCAGTATTATAGTAGTTATATTCTTGTACATAGGTGGCAGTATTATAGTAGTTATATTCTTGTACATAGGGGGCAGTATTATAGTAGTTATATTCTTGTACACAGGGGGCAGTATTATAGTAGTTATATTCTTGTACATAGGGGGCAGTATTATAGTAGTTATATTCTTGTACATAGGGGGCGGTATTATAGTAGTTATATTCTTGTACATAGGGGGCGGTATTATAGTAGTTATATTCTTGTACATAGGGGGCGGTATTATAGTAGTTATATTCTTGTACATAGGGGGCAGTATTATAGTAGTTATATTCTTGTACATAGGGGGCGGTATTATAGTAGTTATATTCCTGTACATAGGGGGCAGTATTATAGTAGTTATATTCTTGTACACAGGGGGCAGTATTATAGTAGTTATATTCTTGTACATAGGGGGCAGTATTATAGTAGTTATATTCCTGTACACAGGGGGCGGTATTATAGTAGTTATATTCTTGTACATAGGGGGCGGTATTATAGTAGTTATATTCTTGTACATAGGGGGCGGTATTATAGTAGCTATATTCTTGTACATAGGGGGCAGTATTATAGTAGTTATATTCCTGTACATAGGAGGCAGTATTATAGTAGTTATATTCCTGTACATAGGGGACAGTATTATAGTAGTTATATTCCTGTACATAGGGGCAGTATTATAGTAGTTATATTCTTGTACATAGGGGGCAGTATTATAGTAGTTATATTCTTGTACATAGGGGGCAGTATTATAGTAGTTATATTCTTGTACATAGGGGGCAGTATTATAGTAGTTATATCCTTGTACATAGGGGGCAGTATTATAGTAGTTATATTCCTGTACATAGGGGGCAGTATTATAGTAGTTATATTCCTGTACATAGGGGGCAGTATTATAGTAGTTATATTCCTGTACATAGGGGGCGGTATTATAGGAGTTATAATCCTGTACATGTAACCCACCTTGCGGTCATATGGTTCGCCGCGTAACATTTCCGGCGCCATCCAGAAGGCAGATCCCACAAGAGACAGTTTCCTCTCTCCGTTCTTTAGGGGTAGATCCCCCACCTCTCGGGCCAGACCAAAATCTGTCACCACGGCCTCTCGCCCTCGTGGGGTGACTCTTATGAGACAGTTCTGTGACACATGACAGATGTAAGATGTGGATATAATACTGGAGTAACATTTCTTACTGACCGGTGACGTTACCTTGGAGTTCAGGTCGCGGTGGTAGATATTTTTGGAGTGCAGGTAGATCATCCCCCGGCTGATGTCACATGACAGGTGGACCTTCTCCCTCCAGCTCAGGGGGACGTCCTTACTGGCCAGAAGCTCCTCCAGGCAGCCGCCATTCACGTACTGGGGGGAGGGGAGACACGGCTGTGATTGGCTGTGAGTTCTGCCTACTCTAGTCACAACAAGAGCTGCGTTTTTAATTCTGTTGCTTTCACTTTGAAATCCATTATCAAAGACATCCCGCAGTGACGATACGATGCATTGCATTGTGGGAGATGTATTATATCTACATCAATGGACCAGGAGCCGAGAGATGTAACTGCACAGGCGGCAGAATTGTGAGTGCAGCTCTGGCATCTCCAGCCAGGGACACAACATCCTCTGTTATCATCACTTCTCTATGTGGTCCGGATCAAAAGGGGGGCGGAGCTGTGACTACCCAGGTATCACACACGCGGTATGTAAGGATCTTACCTCCAGTATGGGATAAAGCTTTTCATCTTTCACACAAATCCCAAGATATCTAAAAAGAAAAAATAACAAGATTACAAAAAGGGGAAACATCAAATCGTGATGCAGTCGCTACTCTATCGACCCCCCCCGACCAGGCAGTGCCAGACCATAGGATGGAAATGCCAAGGGGTGGTCCATAGGGATGTCAGAGGTTAAGCCCCCCCCTACCCGCAACAAGACGCCCCCCACTAGACCTCCCCCCTGTACAGTAACACCGCCCCCCCCACTAGACCTCCCCCCCGTACAGTAACACCGCCCCCCCCACTAGACCTCCCCCCCGTACAGTAACACCGCCCCCCCACTAGACCTCCCCCCCGTACAGTAACACCGCCCCCCCACTAGACCTCCCCCCCGTACAGTAACACCGCCCCCCCACTAGACCTCCCCCCCGTACAGTAACACCGCCCCCCCACTAGACCTCCCCGCCGTACAGTAACACCGCCCCCCCCCACTAGACCTCCCCGCCGTACAGTAACACCGCCCCCCCACTAGACCTCCCCGCCGTACAGTAACACCGCCCCCCCCACTAGACCTCCCCGCCGTACAGTAACACCGCCCCCCCCACTAGACCTCCCCGCCGTACAGTAACACCGCCCCCCCCACTAGACCTCCCCGCCGTACTGTAACACCGCTCCCCCCACTAGACCTCCCCGCCGTACTGTAACACCGCTCCCCCCCTAGACCTCCCCGCCGTACTGTAACACCGCTCCCCCCCTAGACCCCCCCGTACAGTAACACCGCCCCCCCCCTAGACCCCCCCGTACAGTAACACCGCCCCCCCTAGACCCCCCCCGTACAGTAACACCGCCCCCCGCTAGACCCCCCCGTACAGTAACACCGCCCCCCGCTAGACTCCCCCGTACAGTAACACCGACCCCCGCTAGACCCCCCGTACAGTAACACCGCCCCAACTAGACCCCCCCGTACAGTAACACCGCCCCAACTAGACCCCCCCGTACAGTAACACCGCCCCCCGCTAGACCCCCCAGTACAGTAACACCGCCCCCCGCTAGACCCCCCAGTACAGTAACACCGCCCCCCGCTAGACCCCCCTGTACAGTAACTATAAAATGACACCAGACCTAGGAGGAGTGGCTACAGCGCCCCCCAGTCCGGGGCTCACCTGACGATGTTGGGGTGCGAGAGTTTCTGGAGCAGGGAGATTTCGCGGACGATCCCCTCCTCGTCCACCTCGTTCTTATAGATCTTCACCACCATGTGCTTAGAGCCGGCGCCATGAGACACCTGCAGAGGGGACAGACAATGACCCCGTGTACCGCCCCTTTAAGTAGTCACCATGTGCATCAGCTATAACACCCGTCACCCAGCTTTCCCAGGAGCAGATGCCGGCGAGTGAGACGTGATAGGACCCAGTACAGGCGGCCGCCCTGCAATAATACAGACCCTGTTCTCAGCTCAAAGAGGGAAACAACAGGAAAATGGCACATTGTCACGAAGCTGCAGAACAATGAGCCGAGTGTTACTGAGGGCCCCTCATTGCTATGTAACTGGGTGCAGTACCACGTACAGCCTGCAATGAGGGGGGCGCTAATGTCTATAAGGAAGAAGAAATCTCCTAAGATGCCGGCAGGTGACATGAGCGGAGGAGCGGGTTTGGCACAATGTGCAGGGAGAGCACTCTGTACATGTCATTAGGGGGTAATAAGAGGCGCACACTACACACAGACAATACACACAGACACTACACACTATACACACACACACAATATGCACACACACACACAATATACACACACACACACAATATACACACACACACAATATAAACACACACACAATATAAACACACACACACACACTATACACACACACACACTATACACACATTACACACAATATACACACACACACACTACACACAATATACACACACACACTATACACACAATATACACATACACTACACACACACACACTATATACACACATTACATAATACACTTTCTCAAATGATTGATGAATGTTCTCTGGAGCAGATCTCAGGGCGCTGTGGGTGCAGGAGGGAGACACAACCCGAGACCCTAAAATACCCCGACCTCCCTGTAACCTTATCCCCCGAGTCACCTACATGTAAACAAGCAGCAGACAGCACGTCACTACCTCTGCTACATGTCACCTAGCGCCACTACCACATCACTGCTGGTGTATCCAAGCTTGTCATGCGCAATACCAAATTAGTGTATCTAATCCTTTGTGTGATACTGTCTGCTGAGCTGTGTATCTAATCCTATCCTGTGTGATACTGTCTGCTGAGCTGTGTATCTAATCCTATCCTGTGTGATACTGTCTGCTGAGCTGTGTATCTAATCCTATCCTGTGTGATACTGTCTGCTGAGCTGTGTATCTAATCCTATCCTGTGTGATACTGTCTGCTGAGCTGTGTATCTAATCCTATCCTGTGTGATACTGTCTGCTGAGCTGTGTATCTAATCCTATCCTGTGTGATACTGTCTGCTGAGCTGTGTATCTAATCCTACCCTGTGTGATACTGACCTGTGTATCTAATCCTATTCTGTGTGATACTGACTGCTGAACTGTGTATCTAATCCTATTGTGTGATACTGTCTGCAGGGCTGTGTGTCTAATCCTATCCTGTGTGATACTGACCTGTGTATCTAATCCTATCCTGTGTGATACTGTCTGTGAGCTGTGTATCTAATCCTATCCTGTGTGATACTGTCTGCTGAGCTGTGTATCTAATCCTGTCCTGTGTGATACTGCCTGCTGAGCTGTGTATCTAATCCTATCCGATGTGATACTGTCTGCTGCGCTGTGTATCTAATCCTATCCTGTGTGATACTGCCTGCTGAGCTGTGTATCTAATCCCCTGTGAGATACCAGTCGCTGTACACCACGCAGCTTTCTGAGGTTTGGATACACAGCAGGGTGTGATACGGCAGCAGGTATTGGGGGTCCTGTACATGGAGAACACGACTCCAGGAGCATCGGGGGTACATGAATATTTCATGTTGGTCACATCTCGTCTTACCGCCCCTCCTATCAGTGCTGGGTGCTCGCCCGGGGCACCCATACATTATTAATGGGCAGACTCATCCAGTAGCTAAACATCGGGAAAGCTGGGTGACAAGAGCATGGCCGCCGTCACCGCTTCCCCCATAGCAGAGGAAGAATACAATGCACAAAGCAGTGCAGACTGACACTGATACATTGTTACCAAGGAATCATTTGGTTGTGACCAGGGGGCGGGGCTAAGATCACCACCACATAAGGGTTAATACTACATTAATGGGGGGTCACTTACTTTATACACTTTGGAGAAGAATCCACTTCCTATTGGTTCGGCACTGAAGCTCTCCCAGAATTCCAGCTTCCTGACAGCCGTGCGCAGCTTCTGCCACCGATCCTCCTGGTAGTAGGTGTCCGAGCACTCACCATAATACGGACCGGGACTGGAGGGCTCCGGGGGGAACAGCCCCGGCTCACACATAGCGGGGGCCAACACTGCAAGAGAAACAATGGGTGACCTACTACACTCCAGAGCACAAGGGGTTAAGCTTATACATAGGGGGAAGTATTATAGTAGTTATATCCCTGTACATAGGGGGCAGTATTATAGTAGTTATATTCCTGTACATAGGGGGCAGTATTATAGTAGTTATATTCCTGTACATAGGGGGCAGTATTATAGTAGTTATATCCCTGTACATAGGGGGCAGTATTATAGTAGTTATATCCCTGTACATAGGGGGCAGTATTATAGTAGTTATATTCCTGTACATAGGGGGCAGTATTATAGTAGTTATATTCCTGTACATAGGGGGCAGTATTATAGTAGTTATATTCCTGTACATAGGGGGCAGTATTATAGTAGTTATATTCTTGTACATAGGGGGCAGTATTATAGTAGTTATATTCTTGTACATAGGGGGCAGTATTATAGTAGTTATATTCCTGTACATAGGGGGCAGTATTATAGTAGTTATATTCCTGTACATAGGGGGCAGTATTATAGTAGTTATATTCCTATACATAGGGGGCAGTATTATAGTAGTTATATCCTGTACATAGGGGGCAGTATTATAGTAGTTATATTCTTGTACATAGGGAGCAGTATTATAGTAGTTATATCTCTGTACATAGGGGCAGTATTATAGTAGTTATATTCTTGTACATAGGGGGCAGTATTATAGTAGTTATATTCTTGTACATAGGGGGCAGTATTATAGTAGTTATATTCCTGTACATAGGGGGCAGTATTATAGTAGTTATATTCTTGTACATAGGGGGCAGTATTATAGTAGTTATATTCTTGTACATAGGGGGCAGTATTATAGTAGTTATATTCCTGTACATAGGGGGCAGTATTATAGTAGTTATATTCTTGTACATAGGGGGCAGTATTATAGTAGTTATATTCTTGTACATAGGGGGCAGTATTATAGTAGTTATATTCTTGTACATAGGGGGCAGTATTATAGTAGTTATATTCCTGTACATAGGGGGCAGTATTATAGTAGTTATATTCCTGTACATAGGGGGGCAGTATTATAGTAGTTATATTCCTGTACATAGGGGGCAGTATTATAGTAGTTATATTCCTGTACATAGGAGGCAGTATTATAGTAGTTATATTCCTGTACATAGGGGGCAGTATTATAGTAGTTATATTCTTGTACATAGGAGGCAGTATTATAGTAGTTATATTCCTGTACATAGGAGGCAGTATTATAGTAGTTATATTCCTGTACATAGGGGGCAGTATTATAGTAGTTATATTCCTGTACATAGGGGGCAGTATTATAGTAGTTATATTCTTGTACATAGGGGGCAGTATTATAGTAGTTATATTCTTGTACATAGGGGGCAGTATTATAGTAGTTATATTCCTGTACATAGGGGGCAGTATTATAGTAGTTATATTCTTGTACATAGGGGGCAGTATTATAGTAGTTATATCCCTGTACATAGGGGGCAGTATTATAGTAGTTATATTCCTGTACATAGGGGGCAATTTTTATTAGTAAAAACAAACAAAAATTTACAATACATTCTTGTCAGAATGAAAAATAAAACAATTATTTAACAGAGATTAAACACATCAGCAAAATAATGAATTTAGAGTAACTTCAAATTAAAAAGTCCATCACTGGTAATAAGGAAAAAAAAGAAATAAACAGAATTCCATGACATATAATCCATCACTGTAGATTTATGTTCCTCCATAACTGAACATTCTGGCTCTTTTTCCTAAACTCTAATGATCGGATCCACCTCAGCTCTGATAGTATCTGTGTGACTGCGGTCATGGGCTGGAAGGACTCATTATGGACGGACACTCTGGTCCTGGTGTGCCAGTGGTAGTATTTAGTTACCGTGATGATCAGGTACATGGTCCCTCTGTCGATGCCGGCTACCTGTGGTGTCACCCCATAGATTATGTCCGGGTAGGTCAGAGACTGCAGTCTTGGTATCCTAAGCCTGCGGGACACCTCCCGCCATATCCGCCTCCCTCCCTGGCACTCGGTAATGAAGTGCTGCATCGTCTCCTCCTGCTGACAACCCAAGGGGCACATACGGTCTGAGACACTTAAAAACTTTAAATTACCCCTAACAAAAAGCTTCCCGTGCAGGGATAGCCAAGCAATGTCGAATAGTTTTGCAGGGAGCCTAGGACTATTGAGGAGCTTCAGACTTTTCTGCAATGTGGCCGTTGTGCAGTCCCTCAGAGCTGGCTGTAAAGTATAAAAGGTCCTACAGACACTCATATAAAGGTCCTTCCTGGTCTTACTCTCCAGATAGGTCTTATCTATTCTCCACTTTTTCACACACCTGAGACCATACTCCAGATACTGGGGGAGGAAGCCAGGAGTCCATCGGCCCCTCTTGAGACTGCCGCCTCGCACCCAAGATTCTGCAAAAGGCAATATCCAGTCCCTGACACTACTTACCCACATGAGACCATCATTTGAGTCCAAGCTTCCAAAATTAACTTTCAGAAACATGGAGTCAAAAAATACCCTTGGATTTAACATATCCAGCCCACCCTCTCTCCTCTGCAGGTAGGTGATCCCTCTTTTTACTGGGTTCAACCTGTTCCCCCATAAAAGCTGGAAGAACAGGCTAAAGAGCCTAGCGGAGAAAGATTCTGGCAAAGGAAAGACGACAGAGACATAGAGGAAGACAGGGACCAGGTAAGTCTTCAGCAGAGTAACCCTTTCTCTATAGGTCAGCCTCCAGTTCTTCCATCGCTGAACCTTTGCATTTCCGGTATCCAACTTCTCTTCCCAATTTAGTTTGGCATTATCTTCCCTCCCAAATTTCACCCCAAGGATCTTAATATGGGTGGAGGCCTTGGCGAACTGTGGCAGATCAAAGCCAGGAGCAGTATCCAATGTCCAGAAAGCTTGACTCTTCTCAAGGTTGACCAGAGACCCGGAGGCCTCTGAGTAACTTCTGATGGCTGCAGATAACATCTCCACCTCACGAGGTTCAGATATCACCACAGTCACATCATCCGCGTAGGCGACTACCTTCAAAGGCAAGCAATGGGGGACCGGCACCCCCTGAAAATCACACCGCTGCAGTGATCGCAGAAACAAGTCTATGGCAAACACATACAGCAGTGGACTCAGGGGGCAGCCCTGTCGCACCCCGGCCTCTACTTCAAAAGTGTCCCCCTGCCAACCATTGATCAGAGGAAAGCTCTTCGCCTCTCTATACAAAGTTCTCAGCCAATCTATAAATTGTCCCGGAATACCGTACTTTGACAAAGTGGCCCATAGATAATCGTGATCAACCCTGTCAAAGGCTTTAGCCTGGTCCAGACCTACAACATATCTCCCACACCTCAGAGCTTTACATCTCTCAAACATCTCCCTTATCGAGATGACTGCTCCAGAGATGTTCCGCCCTCTTACTGTGCCGTACTGAGAGCCTGCCAACAGTGCCGGGGACAAACAGACTAACCTAGAAAACAGAATTTTTGCCAAAATCTTCCGGTCAACATTCAAGAGGGCGATCGGCCTCCAGTTCTTGATGTCACTAGGCTCCTTACCTTTGGACAGCAGAATAAGGGAGGACACTCTCATGGATGGAGGCATCAGGTGATTTTCAAGACAATTTGTAAATACATCCACAAGGATCGGGGCTAAGAGGTCTCTGAACTTCTTATAAAATTCACATGTTATACCATCAGGACCTGGTGCCTTCTTCAGATGTAACTTATCAATGGCCTCTTTAACCTCCTCCTCTGTTATTCCTGCTGTCAAAGGAGAAAAGTCCAAATCTTTAGTGTCAGGACCTGGAGTTGCCTCCAAGAATTGAGCCATTTTCTCTTCATCCAAAACCTTCTTCTGAAATAACTCAGCATAGTAGGATCTCACCACCCCCAGGATACCCTCCCGAGATTCCTGTAAAACTCCCTGGGAGTCAGTGAGACCTGTGATCGATTTTTTTGCCACACGTTCCCGGCAATTTTCATACGGATCAGGAACGCCGAGAGTCCCGTAATCCCGTTCTACAACAAGAGACGTGTAGCGGCTGTACTGATACTGATATACTGTACTGATATTTCAGATTTCAGTCGGTCTATCTTTTGTTTGTCCCCCCCTCCCGCCGAATACAGTGACTCCAATTCTTTCCGCAGCTTGAGATACTGGCTGTACTTACTCTTACCCTTCTTCACTGACAGTCTCTTTAAGAGGGACCTGATCTCCTCCTTGACGTTCTCCCACCAGTCAGATATGTTGTCATAGAAGTCTACTCTCTGGAGCTGGTCCTGAAAAAGGGAGTGAACACAATTCTGGACACAGACATCATCCAGGATGCTAGAATTGAGCCTCCATAACCCCCGACCAATGTCCGAGCGGTTAGAGGCTCCCATACAAAAAAATAACGCCAGGTGATCAGAATATGGGACGACTCTCTCGCTCATCCCACTAACAGTCTCCGAGGGACTCACAAACGCCATATCTATCCTACTGCTCCTGTCAGCACATGTGTAGGTGTACTTGGGTTTCCTGCCACCCAGGGTAAACACATCACATAAATGGGCCTGTGATACGATGTTCTGTAGGACTTTGGAGTCTCTGACCACTGCTCTGCCCGAGGACCTGTCACCTGATGTCATGGTAACATTGAAATCACCCGCCATTACTACAGGGATTGAGGTAAATAGATATTGTTTCACCTCATTGAACAGCTGAATTCTCTCTGTCACTGTCTGTGGGCCATAGATGTTGATCAGCCGGAGCCGCCTACCATGGATGGTCACCTCTAGCACCAGGCACCTCCCCATAGCGACCTCCGTCAGCCTGTGCACCGTCACGTCTGTGGTGTTAAACAGTATGGCGACCCCGGCGTACGGCTCCACAGCCAGTGACCATCAAGAAGGACCAGACCGCCACTCACGCTCAACCTCACGGAGATGCCCTAAGGTGGTCAGACGGGTCTCCTGCAGGAAGATAACATCAGCGTCCAGATATCTCAGGTGGTCATACACGGCGTGTCTGGTCCTTCTTACTTTAATGCTGTTAACATTGCTAGAAGCAACTCTTAGAGAGAATCCAGCCATCATAAGGAAAAAGAAAAACAGAGCAGCGACCCCCATCATCATGAGTCAGAGTCAGATTCCCTCTGCCTACCACCAGTCTCCATGTCTGACAGGGGGTCTCCAGCTTCAGAAGAAGGGGGCTTCTTTTTTGTCGGAGGGTCTTCTGTATCCCCGTCACACTCATTATCGATGCGTTCTAACTCACGCTCAAAATCTCCATCTGACTCTGATAAGACATCATATCTATTGGAAAGGACCATGACCCCGGCATCACCACTGGATTTTTTCATGGTCTTAGACCCTGCACCATACTCTGTCTCAGGCTTACGGGTGGATTTGTCTTTTTTCTTTCTTTTGTTCTTTTTGGACTCCTCATATTCGGTAGTAGATGTTATAGAGGCTGCTGCCTGAGGCTGGTCCTGAGTGACAACCTCCATATTCTGCTGAGTGCGGACTGCTCTCTGAGGTTCTGGCGCAGTATCACCTGACCCCTGCTGTACCTCCTGCCTAGTTAGTATTTGACCTGACATCAAGGCCTCCTCCTCTAAGGCGTCTGCCTCCTGTACTATCTCGTCATCAGAGAAATCCCTGGCAATGTTATGCCAGGCCTCCGGGCAATCCTTGTGTGGGTGGCCCATCTCACCGCACAGATTACACTTGACTGTCTCGCAGTTGGCGCTGAGATGGCCGACCTCCCCACACAGGTTGCACTTTACTACTGTGCATACTTTGGCCACATGACCGATCTTCCCGCACCTAAAACACTTTCTCGGCTGCCCGGGATAGAAGCAGACGCCTTTCTCTCTGCCTATGAAGAAGCTGTTGGGGAGGTGCAGGGTAATGTTATTATACTGGCGTAACTTCACCAGAACCTTCCACCCTCCAGTCCAGATACCGTCGGCGTCTCTATTCTTGGTGAGGTCTGACACAAGATCACAATGGCGCCTGAGCCACACCAGAATATCCTGAGGGGGAACAGACTTGTTCCAGAAGATGACATTAACCACCACAGTACCTGGTCTGGATATGGGGACAAACGTGAACTTACACCAGCCATCGGTGTCCACGAACCGGGGGAGTTTATCCCAGAACCTGTCCAGACTAGACATGAGCTTAAAGCTGACATCATAGCCCTGTCTGTCTGGAAGGTTGATGACTGCCAGGATGTCATCTGGCGTGAACCCCATCTGGCGGCACAGGAGATCCCGCACCACAAACCTCCTATCTGGGAGATCTTCCTTTGCGCCTCTGTTCTTAAAGCGCACCACGTTCCTCCTCTTAAACGCCTGCCCGGAGTATTGTGCACTGGAGGTAAAGGAGGGAGCGCCGCGGCTCCAGGCATTTCTGGGAGGTTCATGACGGGGTTCACTCTGGCTATTAGGGGGAGGGTCTGATCTAGGGGGATCTGACTTATTTGGGGGGCTTGATGTTAGAGGGGGGAAATCACATACATCATCCTGTACAACCCCCTGCGCCCCATCCACCTCTATGCTATTATTAGATGGTTGCATATCCCAGACAGACTGAGGGTCCCCTCCATCCCCCAACCCCTCAGGTTCATCAGAATGTCCCCCAGTCTCGGTCACAGCAGCACAGATCTCCTGGGACAGTGCATCAGTCTGACACACAGAGGAAAATGCTTTGTCTTGCTGCTGCGCAGTCACTGCTGGGACTTGTTGTACCACATCCTCGTGCTCCTTCTCAGTGACTGCTGCAGAGGTCTGCGGCTGATCCTGCGACTGTCCCTTTTGGAAGGAGAAGCTAGCGGGTTTCAGCACAGGTGTTGTAACACGGGGCGCATCTGGGATCTTGGGTCTGGAGTCACAGCTCTGCCTCTGCTGAGAGAAGCGCTCCCTATTCCGATATGTCTCAGCCAGGGTTCCCATCTTCTCCAGAACACAGTCCATGTTCCTCACCACCTGTGCCAGCTCTATGCTCAGTGAGTGCAGCTTGGTATCATACAGTCTCTTACTCTCTGGATGTGCAGTTTTCAGGTTATACATACAGTCTATCTGCATCTGCAGCATTTCCTTATGGTGGCTAAGCTCCCCCATCCTCCTTACCAGTCCTGGGATCTCCTCTGCTAGCCTCAGCTCAGGCGCTCGCACGGTCTCCTTCCCCTGCTGTGCTGGTCGGGGTGCTGCTCCAGGTGGTCTAGGAGCACCCGTCTCCTTTGCTGCTCTAGTCTTTCTGCCTGCAGTGGCAGAGCTTGAGGCCTGTTCACACTGTGCAGGGACACTCAGCGGCTTAGCTGTAGATCTTGTGCGGCCTGTAGCGGCCATGCTGGACACCACATCCTTCTGCAGTAAGTTCTCTTGCAGGGTTTGTCTCTCCAGGGACGTTCTTCTCTGTCTGGGTGCAGGAGTGGGGGGCTGTGCACCTGCTGCTCGTCCTGCACTCACCACCTGTGCTGCTCCATGCTGGCCGGGCCTGGGACTCACTTCCTTCATTGCTTCACTCACTTTGTTTTCTTGTATCTTCTTTACAACATCCATATTCTGTTGACTTTCTTCCTTACAAACGACTCTGGGATTTCCATCCCTTGTAGAAATTGTATGGGAGTTTTCTCCCGGTGTAGGCCTGGAAGCCTGGGCCTTGCTTGGGGAATCTCCCCACCCAGGGTGGCCCCGCCCTGGGCTCGCTCCAGACATCAGGAGACTCAGGAGCTCAGCTCTAACACAACCACCCAGCAAGGGGGCAGTATTATAGTAGTTATATTCCTGTACCTAGGAGCAGTATTATAGCAGTTATATTCCTGTACATAGGGGCAGTATTATAGTAGTTATATTCTTGTACATAGGGGGCAGTATTATAGTAGTTATATTCTTGTACATAGGGGCAGTATTATAGTAGTTATATTCCTGTACATAGGGGGCAGTATTATAGTAGTTATATCCCTGTACGTAGGGGGCAGTATTATAGTAGTTATATTCCTGTACCTAGGAGCAGTATTATAGTAGTTATATTCCTGTACATAGGGGTAGTATTATAGTAGTTATATTCGTGTACATAGGGGGCAGTATTATAGTAGTTATATTCTTGTACATAGGGGCAGTATTATAGTAGTTATATTTCTGTACATAGGGGCAGTATTATAGTAGTTATATTCTTGTACATAGGGGGCAGTATTATAGTAGTTATATTCTTGTACATAGGGGCAGTATTATAGTAGTTATATTCTTGTACATAGGGGGCAGTATTATAGTAGTTATATTCCTGTACATAGGGGGCAGTATTATAGTAGTTATATTCCTGTACATAGGGGGCAGTATTATAGTAGTTATATTCTTGTACATAGGGGCAGTATTATAGTAGTTATATTCCTGTACATAGGGGGCAGTATTATAGTAGTTATATTCCTGTACATAGGGGGCAGTATTATAGTAGTTATATTCCTGTAAACAGGGGGCAGTATTATAGTAGTTATATTCTTGTACATAGGGAGCAGTATTATAGTAGTTATATTCCTGTACACAGGGGGCAGTATTATAGTAGTTATATTCTTGTAAATTGGGGGCAGTATTATAGTAGTTATAGTCTTGTACATAAGGGGCAGTATTATAGTAGTTATATTCCTGTACATAGGGGGCAGTATTATAGCAGTTATATTCCTGTACATAGGGGGCAGTATTATAGCAGTTATATTCCTGTACATAGGGGGCAGTATTATAGTAGTTATATCCTTGTACATAGGGGGCGGTATTATAGTAGATATATTCTTGTACATAGGGGTCAGTATTATAGTAGTTATATTCCTGTACATAGGGGGCAGTATTATAGTAGTTATATTCCTGTACATAGGGGTCAGTATTATAGTAGTTATATTCTTGTACATAGGGGGCAGTATTATAGTAGTTATATTCCTGTACATAGGGGGCATTATTATAGTAGTTATATTCCTGTACATAGGGGGCAGTATTATAGTAGTTATATTCCTGTACATAGGGGGCAGTATTATAGTAGTTATACTCCTGTACATAGGGGGCAGTATTATAGTAGTTATACTCCTGTACATAGGGGGCAGTATTATAGTAGTTATATTCCTGTACATAGGGGGCAGTATTATAGTAGTTATATTCTTGTACATAGGGAGCAGTATTATAGTAGTTATATTCTTGTACATAGGGAGCAGTATTATAGTAGTTATATTCCTGTACATAGGGGGCAGTATTATAGTAGATATATTCCTGTACATAGGGGGCAGTGTTATAGTAGTTATATTCCTGTACATTGGGGGCAGTGTTATAGTAGTTATATTCCTGTACATTGGGGGCAGTGTTATAGTAGTTATATTCCTGTACATAGGGGGCAGTGTTATAGTAGTTATATTCCTGTACATTGGGGGCAGTGTTATAGTAGTTATATTCCTGTACATTGGGGGCAGTGTTATAGTAGTTATATTCCTGTACATAGGGGGCAGTGTTATAGTAGTTATATTCCTGTACATAGGGGGCAGTATTATAGTAGTTATATTCCTGTACATAGGGGGCAGTATTATAGTAGTTATATTCCTGTACATAGGGGGCAGTATTATAGTAGTTATATTCCTGTACATAGGGGGCAGTATTATAGTAGTTATATTCCTGTACACAGGGGGCAGTATTATAGTAGTTATATTCCTGTACATAGGGGGCAGTATTATAGTAGTTATATTCCTGTAAACAGGGGGCAGTATTATAGTAGTTATATTCCTGTACATAGGGGGCAGTATTATAGTAGTTATATTCCTGTACATAGGGGTCAGTATTATAGTAGTTATATTCCTGTACATAGGGGGCAGTATTATAGTAGTTATATTCCTGTACATAGGGGGCAGTATTATAGTAGTTATATTCTTGTACATAGGGAGCAGTATTATAGTAGTTATATTCTTGTACATAGGGAGCAGTATTATAGTAGTTATATTCCTGTACATAGGGGGCAGTATTATAGTAGATATATTCCTGTACATAGGGGGCAGTGTTATAGTAGTTATATTCCTGTACATTGGGGGCAGTGTTATAGTAGTTATATTCCTGTACATTGGGGGCAGTGTTATAGTAGTTATATTCCTGTACATAGGGGGCAGTGTTATAGTAGTTATATTCCTGTACATTGGGGGCAGTGTTATAGTAGTTATATTCCTGTACATTGGGGGCAGTGTTATAGTAGTTATATTCCTGTACATAGGGGGCAGTGTTATAGTAGTTATATTCCTGTACATAGGGGGCAGTATTATAGTAGTTATATTCCTGTACATAGGGGGCAGTATTATAGTAGTTATATTCCTGTACATAGGGGGCAGTATTATAGTAGTTATATTCCTGTACATAGGGGGCAGTATTATAGTAGTTATATTCCTGTACACAGGGGGCAGTATTATAGTAGTTATATTCCTGTACATAGGGGGCAGTATTATAGTAGTTATATTCCTGTAAACAGGGGGCAGTATTATAGTAGTTATATTCCTGTACATAGGGGGCAGTATTATAGTAGTTATATTCTTGTACATAGGGGGCAGTATTATAGTAGTTATATTCTTGTACATAGGGGGCAGTATTATAGTAGTTATATTCTTGTACATAGGGGGCAGTATTATAGTAGTTATATTCTTGTACATAGGGAGCAGTATTATAGTAGTTATATTCCTGTACACAGGGGGCAGTATTATAGTAGTTATATTCCTGTACATAGGGGGAAGTATTATAGCAGTTATATTCCTGTACATAGGGGGCAGTATTATAGTAGTTATATCCTTGTACATAGGGGGCGGTATTATAGTAGATATATTCTTGTACATAGGGGCAGTATTATAGTAGTTATATTCCTGTACATAGGGGTCAGTATTATAGTAGTTATATTCTTGTACATAGGGGGCAGTATTATAGTAGTTATATTCCTGTACATAGGGGGCATTATTATAGTAGTTATATTCCTGTACATAGGGGGCAGTATTATAGTAGTTATATTCCTGTACATAGGGGGCAGTATTATAGCAGTTATATTCCTGTACATAGGGGGCAGTATTATAGCAGTTATATTCCTGTACATAGGGGGCAGTATTATAGTAGTTATATTCTTGTACATAGGGGGCAGTATTATAGTAGTTATATTCCTGTACATAGGGGTCAGTATTATAGTAGTTATACTCCTGTACATAGGGGGCAGTATTATAGTAGTTATACTCCTGTACATAGGGGGCAGTATTATAGTAGTTATATTCCTGTACATAGGGGCAGTATTATAGTAGTTCTATTCTTGTACATAGGGGCAGTATTATAGTAGTTATATTCTTGTACATAGGGGACAGTATTATAGTAGCTATATTCCTGTACATAGGGGGCAGTATTATAGTAGTTATTTTCTTGTACATAGGGGGCAGTATTATAGTAGTTATATTCCTGTACATAGGGGGCAGTATTATAGTAGTTATATTCTTGTACATAGGGGGCAGTATTATAGTAGTTATATTCTTGTACATAGGGGGCAGTATTATAGTAGTTATATTCCTGTACATAGGGGGCAGTATTATAGTAGTTATATTCTTGTACATAGGGGACAGTATTATAGTAGTTATATTCTTGTACATAGGGGGCAGTATTATAGTAGTTATATTCCTGTACATAGGGGGCAGTATTATAGGAGTTATATTCCTGTACATAGGGGGCAGTATTATAGTGGGGTTTAGTGTAGGGTTCTCCTCTTGGTGTGATGTTAGGATCTTTGATTGATGTGATTACAGAAATAAGATAAGAATCTTCCTTGTTCTTATAAAGGTCAGAGCAGAATATTAATCAGATGATATCCCTCCTCCTCCTCCTCCATTGTTATGTTGGGTGACATGAGACATTATTGCACTGGAGAGATGTTACACTGGATCAGTATCAGTCAGTTCTGGGGAGCCGGGTGAACCCCCTATTATAGGGCTGCTGTATCTAAGCTGTGAATACTGTATCTAGGCTGTGCCCCTATGTGGCGGGCAGCTGCTGGCATCTCCTCTGGTTGCCCGGGCTCCCGTGTCACAATGTCAGGCTCCCTCAGGGCCAAAAAACCAGACTGTGACAAAAGTTCTGGACCTCGGCACAATGGGGGGGGCGCGATGAGGGGACACATTGGCAGCCGCTGCTCCTGACACAGAAGGATCGGGGGCCGGGTGATGCCAGGAAGCGACAATGGTGCAGGAGAAATGTGAATACACCCAGACAGAGAAAGATGATGGGAGTGATCGCAGGATACCAGGAAGACAGTCAGCAAGCAGCGCAACTTCTGACTGCGGCCACTAGGGGGCGATGAGACACATAACACGGCTATTTACAATATAAAGCCCTGCAGCCGCCCCTTTAAGAAGGGAAGAGATGTCTATGGATCCCATTTTGTCGTAGATTGAGCACAGCGGTGGCCCCTTCTAAGCATCCAAAATCTAGCGTTTATTTCCAGAAACAGTCAGCAAGGTGCATCATTAGGATAACGAGTTTAGCAGCCATGGAAGCTGGAGGCCTCTCTCCTATAATGCCCCAATGGCCCCAAAGGCAATACAATGTATCAGCTGCAGTTCTATAGCTCTAGCATGCTTGCTGATGGTTTCCCATAGATGAAATACATGATTGCATACTCAGGTCGGAATAAAACCAAGAATAACACGTTCTGTCTTCAGCAGCTTCTTGACTGTTTCCTTCTTGTTTCATAAAAGGGAAAGTAGTGAAAATATTGGAGAAGAAGGGAACGTCTGGAAACAGACAAAACATCGCCCCAAATGACCCCCGCGGATTGTCCTGATGTATAGTGCAACATTCCAGAGGCTACCAGACCACGGATCTCCTCCTCCTCCTCGTAAGTCCCCAGACACAAGGACCTGTCCTATAAAAGGTCCCTTTGATAAAAGCGGAAAAGAGCAGGAAGTGATGGGAACCAGATGGCGGATTTATGTACCGCAGCGTCCAAACCAAAACCCATCACTAGTGGGGGACATCAGCCGCAGGGGACACAGCGCGACCGCCCCACACCAGCTCTCCAGGGACAATACATAACACTGGCTGCAGAGAGCACAGAGCACAGCAGTGTGAGGTCTGATTACACATCTCTCCAGGGACAGTACATAACACTGGCTGCAAAGAGCACAGAGCACAGCAGTGTGAGGTATGATTACACATCTCTCCAGGGACAATACATAACACTGGCTGCAGAGAGCACAGAGCACAGCAGTGTGAGGTCTGATTACACATCTCTCCAGGGACAGTACATACCACTGGCTGCAAAGAGCACAGAGCACAGCAGTGTGAGGTCTGACTACACATCTCTCCAGGGACAGTACATAACACTGGCTGCAAAGAGCACAGAGCACAGCAGTGTGAGGTATGATTACACATCTCTCCAGGGACAATACATAACACTGGCTGCACAGAGCACAGAGCACAGCAGTGTGAGGTCTGATTACACATCTCTCCAGGGACAGTACATAACACTGGCTGCACAGAGCACAGCAGTGTGAGGTCTGATTACACATCTCTCCAGGGACAATACATAACACTGGCTGCACAGAGCACAGCAGTGTGAGGTCTGATTACACATCTCTCCAGGGACAATACATAACACTGGCTGCAGGGAGCACAGAGCACAGCAGTGTGAGGAATGATTACACATCTCTCCAGGGACAATACATAACACTGGCTGCAGAGAGCACAGAGCACAGCAGTGTGAGGTCTGATTACACATCTCTCCAGGGACAATACATAACACTGGCTGCAGAGAGCACAAAGCACAGCAGTGAGAGGTATGATTACACATCTCTCCAGGGACAGTACATAACACTGGCTGCAGAGAGCACAGGGCACAGCAGTGTGAGGTATAATTACACATCTCTCCAGGGACAATACATAACACTGGCTGCAGAGAGCACAGAGCACAGCAGTGTGAGGTCTGATTACACATCTCTCCAGGGACAATACATAACACTGGCTGCAGAGAGCACAGAGCACAGCAGTGTGAGGTATAATTACACATCTCTCCAGGGACAATGCATAACACTGGCTGCAGAGAGCACAGAGCACAGCAGTGTGAGGTCTGATTACACATCTCTCCAGGGACAATACATAGCACTGGCAGCAGAGAGTACAGAGCACAGCAGTGTGAGGTCTGATTACACATCTCTCCAGGGACAGTACATAACACTGGCTGCAGAGAGCACAGAGCACAGCAGTGTGAGGTATGATTACACATCTTTCCATGGACACTACATAACACTAGCTGCAGAGAGCACAGAGCACAGCAGTGTGAGGTATGATTACACATCTCTCCAGGGATACTACATAACACTGGCTGCAGAGAGCACAGAGCACAGCAGTGTGAGGTATGATTACACATCTCTCCAGGGACACTACATTACACTGGCTGCAGAGAGCACAGAGCACAGCAATGTGAGGTATGATTACACATCTCTCCAGGGGCAGTACATAACACTGGCTGCAGAGAGCACAGAGCACAGCAGTGTGAGGTCTGATTACACATCTCTCCAGGGACAATACATAACACTGGCTGCAGAGAGCACAGAGCACAGCAGTGTGAGGTCTGATTACACATCTCTCCAGGGATAATACATAACACTGGCTGCAGAGAGCACAGAGCACAGCAGTGTGAGGTCTGATTACACATCTCTCCAGGGATAATACATAACACTGGCTGCAGAGAGCACAGAGCACAGCAGTGTGAGGTCTGATTACACATCTCTCCAGGGACAATACATAACACTGGCTGCAGAGAGCACAGAGCACAGCAGTGTGAGGTATGATTACACATCTCTCCAGGGACAATACATAACACTGGCTGCAGAGAGCACAGAGCACAGCAGTGTGAGGTCTGATTACACATCTCTCCAGGGACAATACATAACACTGGCTGCAGAGAGCACAGAGCACAGAGCACAGCAGTGTGAGGTATGATTACACATCTCTCCAGGGACAATACATAACACTGGCTGCAGAGAGCACAGAGCACAGCAGTGTGAGGTATGATTACACATCTCTCCAGGGATGGTACATAACACTGGCTGCAGAGAGCACAGAGCACAGCAGTGTGAGGTCTGATTACACATCTCTCCAGGGACAATACATAACACTGGCTGCAGAGAGCACAGAGCACAGCAGTGTGAGGTCTGATTACACATCTCTCCAGGGATAATACATAACACTGGCTGCAGAGAGCACAGAGCACAGCAGTGTGAGGTATGATTACACATCTCTCCAGGGATGGTACATAACACTGGCTGCAGAGAGCACAGAGCACAGCAGTGTGAGGTCTGATTACACATCTCTCCAGGGACAATACATAACACTGGCTGCAGATAGCACAGAGCACAGCAGTGTGAGGTCTGATTACACATCTTTCCATGGACACTACATAACACTAGCTGCAGAGAGCACAGAGCACAGCAGTGTGAGGTCTGATTACACATCTCTCCATGGACACTACATAACACTAGCTGCAGAGAGCACAGAGCACAGCAGTGTGAGGTCTGATTACACATCTCTCCAGGGACAGTACATAACACTGGCTGCAGAGAGCACAGAGCACAGCAGTGTGAGGTATGATTACACATCTCTCCAGGGATACTACATAACACTGGCTGCAGAGAGCACAGAGCACAGCAGTGTGAGGTCTGATTACACATCTCTCCAGGGACAGTACATAACACTGGCTGCAGAGAGCACAGAGCACAGCAGTGTGAGGTATGATTACACATCTCTCCAGGGACAATACATAACACTGTCTGCAGAGAGCACAGAGCACAGCAGTGTGAGGTCTGATTACACATCTCTCCAGGGACACTACATTACACTGGCTGCAGAGAGCACAGAGCACAGCAATGTGAGGTATGATTACACATCTCTCCAGGGGCAGTACATAACACTGGCTGCAGAGAGCACAGAGCACAGCAGTGTGAGGTCTGATTACACATCTCTCCAGGGGCAGTACATAACACTGGCTGTAGAGAGCACAGCAGTGTGAGGACTGATTACACATCTCTCCAGGGACAATACATAACACTGGCTGCAGAGAGCACAGAGCACAGCAGTGTGAGGTCTGATTACACATCTCTCCAGGGATAATACATAACACTGGCTGCAGAGAGCACAGAGCACAGCAGTGTGAGGTCTGATTACACATCTCTCCAGGGATAATACATAACACTGGATGCACAGAGCACAGAGCACAGCAGTGTGAGGTATGATTACACATCTCTCCAGGGACAATACATAACACTAGCTGCAGAGAGCACAGAGCACAGCAGTGTGAGGTATGATTACACATCTCTCCAGGGACAATACATAACACTGGCTGCAGAGAGCACAGAGCACAGTAGTGTGAGGTATGATTACACATCTCTCCAGGGACAATACATAACACTGGCTGCAGAGAGCACAGAGCACAGCAGTGTGAGGTATGATTACACATCTCTCCAGAGACAATACATAACACTGGCTGCAGAGAGCACAGAGCACAGCAGTGTGAGGTATAATTACACATCTCTCCAGGGACAATACATAACACTGGCTGCAGAGAGCACAGAGCACAGCAGTGTGAGGTATGATTACACATCTCTCCAGGGACAATACATAACACTGGCTGCAGAGAGCACAGAGCACAGTAGTGTGAGGTCTGATTACACATCTCTCCAGGGATGGTACATAACACTGGCTGCAGAGAGCACAGAGCACAGCAGTGTGAGGTCTGATTACACATCTCTCCAGGGATAATACATAACACTGGCTGCAGAGAGCACAGAGCACAGCAGTGTGAGGTCTGATTACACATCTCTCCAGGGACAATACATAACACTGGCTGCAGAGAGCACAGAGCACAGAGCACAGCAGTGTGAGGTATGATTACACATCTCTCCAGGGACAATACATAACACTGGCTGCAGAGAGCACAGAGCACAGCAGTGTGAGGTATGATTACACATCTCTCCAGGGATGGTACATAACACTGGCTGCAGAGAGCACAGAGCACAGCAGTGTGAGGTCTGATTACACATCTCTCCAGGGACAATACATAACACTGGCTGCAGATAGCACAGAGCACAGCAGTGTGAGGTCTGATTACACATCTCTCCAGGGACAATACATAACACTGGCTGCAACGTTTTATAGCCAATATCTGTAATGCATGTACCAGCCCTTTAAATGCTATATGTCTGCACTAGAAGTTCATTGGTCGGTGACTTGTGATACGACGTCTCCTTACAAGTTATTATATTGTTAATAGGATTACATATAAATCTCCTCTTTACTGTCGAGCGGCTGCTGGGATACAGAATCCTCTTAAGATCCAGATGGTTCTGGTTTCGTTATGATATTTTCTTGGAAAACAGCATAGTCTGGCGGTTTATGAACAGAGATTTCCTAGAGAGACTAATTAGTAGAGATAATTACAGGAGCAGCCGGACCCTCGCGGCTTACAGCGACTTGAGTGGATTCAGAGATAGGATTACGCAGCAGGTAGATGGGGGGGTGCACGGCGCAGGATTATACGTTTTCTATAATACTCCGGACGCCTGTGACATAAGGACCCACATCACCCACCTATGACCTGAGGGACATGCTGCCCACAACAACCAATCAAGAGCCCCATTCCATTCCATATTCTGCAGTGCCTCCTGGTGCAAGGTGGAAATATTACTGGACCCGAGGAGGAAGGGTCCTGCAAACGCCCCATACCATCCCAATGCACCGGGTTATTCCTGAAGCTTCCAACAGGTTTTCCTTATTGATACAAAAACACATCAGGTGCGACACGTGACCAACGCTGAGCCGAGAGTGCGCTGCACGCGTCATCACCCTATGTCATCAAACCCGGCACCGACCAGAGATAAGATCCAGATAATCAAAGCGAGGAGAGGCCAAACCACAGTGACTAAGGAGGAACCAAGGACAGGGAAGGAGATTTATACCAGATCAATATTTATACACCAAAATATAAAGAATATAACTACTATAATACTGCCCCCTATGTACAGGAATATAACTACTATAATACTGCCCCCTATGTACAAGAATATAACTACTATAATACTGCCCCCTATGTACAGGAATATATCTACTATATTACTGCCCCCTATGTACAAGAATATAACTACTATAATACTGCCCCCTATGTACAAGAATATAACTACTATAATACTGCCCCCTATGTACAGGAATATAACTACTATAATACTGCCTCCTATGTACAAGAATATAACTACTATAATACTGCCCCCTATGTACAGGAATATAACTACTATAATACTGCCCCCTATGTACAGGAATATAACTACTATAATACTGCCCCCTATGTACAGGAATATAACTACTATAATACTGCCCCCTATGTACAGGAATATAACTACTATAATACTGCCCCCTATGTACAAGAATATAACTACTATAATACTGCCCCTATGTACAGGAATATAACTACTATAATACTGCCCCCTATGTACAAGAATATAACTACTATAATACTGCCCCCTATGTACAGGAATATAACTACTATAATACTGCCCCCTATGTACAAGAATATAACTACTATAATACAGCCCCCTATGTACAAGAATATAACTACTATAATACTGCCCCCTATGTACAAGACTATGACTACTATAATACTGCCCCCTATGTACAAGAATATAACTACTATAATACTGCCCCCTATGTACAGGAATATAACTACTATAATACTGCCTCCTATGTACAGGAATATAACTACTATAATACTGCCCCCTATGTACAAGAATATAACTACTATAATACTGCCCCCTATGTACAAGAATATAACTACTATAATACTGCCCCCTATGTACAGGAATATAACTACTATAATACTGCCCCCTATGTACAGGAATATACCTACTATAATACTGCCCCCTATGTACAGGAATATAACTACTATAATACTGCCCCCTATGTGTAACTACCAGTATCGGGTTTCCATGGCAGTGACTTGATATTGTCCAGGTAAAGTCCAGGTTGTTGATGTCTGGGATCTCCCCTCCCCCCTTGTGATTTTTTATTCCCGGCTCCTCTACCACCCCCGCCACCATACAATGGTATAACCCGGGTGTTTTGGGGCAATTTGGGTGAGGACTTCCCATGTCTGGTGGTTTTGGCTCGGCGGCAGCGATTAATGATTTTGTGTCTCCGGTTGCCCGGGGCGCAGGGTGATTGATGTCTTGTACTTGTAGCGTCGCATCCAACTCATAAATTATTGGCGTAGTCGGCGACTAATTAGGAAGGAAAAGCTTATTCTGTACTACGCCTTTATAGTATTCTATACTCTAGTCCCAACCAAAGCAGCAGGAACTGAGCTTTTAATGAATAGCTCAGTGTAGTAACATTTGGGGTGCAGCTTCGGATGTGACAGGAGTAGAGAACACCACAGTACAACGTCTACATGAGGCGTCCGATTTGTAGGTTATGCAGTTCCCCCTTTAAGACTTCCCCTTTAAGGCAGGGAAGGGGTTAAATTCTAGCAGCTAAGATTTTTCCATCAAATAAATGAATCATCGCACGCGGAGTGATCAGCCAGTACGCCTACCTCTCCTGCAAGACGCCAGACACATCACTGCTGCACAGGAGGTAGTCACAGCCCCGCCCCCTGCCTGTATATCCTGTGTGAGAGGTAGTCACAGCCCCGCCCCCTGCCTGTACATCCTGTATGAGATGTAGTCAAAGCCCCGCCCCCTGCCTGTACATCCTGTGTGAGGGGTAGTCATAGTCCCGCCCCCTGGCTGTACATCCTGTATGAGATGTAGTCACAGCCCCGCCCCCTATAACATTTCTATAAAAATAAGCAAACCATAGAATTAGAGGTGCCTGGAGCTGCGGCTCGGGGGTCACACATGACATGAGCCGATGTCTATAGGATTACAGGAAAATAATGGCCGCACAGCGACTCAACTCCAGGAAGAGGAGGTCACATGACACGTATGTGCGAGCGCTGACCTCACACGTGTGACCTCACAGGGTCATGACAATGAGGTCATCGACCCCATCCAGGAAACTTGCAGAGGTGCCACATTCCTCACCCGCACCGGACTACAGGCTGTCACATCCAGCGAATACTGGAAACGCAGAGAAAACGCCGCGGCGAATCCGGGAAAGCCGAGTCACAACCGGACTCATGAGGAAGACACAGATAGCAGCAGGAATGAGAACGGCTTAAAGGCGCATTCCATAATCATCCCAGCAGTCAAAACTGCACCTGGCAACTGCACCCGTCAGTAGGTGTCACCATACAGACTGCAGCAAGCATTATGTACCCTCCCTGGAGAGACATGTACTCATACCTCACACTGCTGTGCTCTGTGCTCTCTGCAGCCAGTGTTATGTATTGTCCCTGGAGAGATGTGTAATCAGACCTCACACTGCTGTGCTCTGTGCTCTCTGCAGCCAGTGTTCTGTATTGTCCCTGGAGAGATGTGTAATCAGACCTCACACTGCTGTGCTCTGTGCTCTCTGCAGCCAGTGCTATGTATTGTCCCTTGAGAGATGTGTAATCATACCTCACACTGCTGTGCTCTGTGCTCTCTGCAGCCAGTGCTATGTATTGTCCCTGGAGAGATGTGTAATCAGACCTCACACTGCTGTGCTCTGTGCTCTCTGCAGCCAGTGTTATGTATTGTCCCTGGAGAGATGTGTAATCAGACCTCACACTGCTGTGCTCTGTGCTTAAGTTATGATCACACATCTCTCCAGGGACAACACAACACTGGCTGCAGAGAGCACAGAGCACGGCAGTGTGAGGTCTCTGATTACACATCTCTCCAGGGACAATACATAACACTGGATGCACAGAGCACAGCAGTGTGAGGTCTGATTACACATCTCTCCAGGGACAATACATAACATCTCTCCAGGGACAGTACATAATACTGGCTGCAGAGAGCACAGAGCACAGCAGTGTGAGCTCTGATTACACATCTCTCCAGGGACAATACATAACACTGGCTGCACAGAGCACAGAAGTGTGAGGTATGATTACACATCTCTCCTGGGACCATACATAACACTGGCTGCAGAGAGCACAGAGCACAGCAGTGTGAGGTCTGATTACACATCTCTCCAGGGACAATACATAACACTGGCTGCAGAGAGCACAGAGCACAGCAGTGTGAGGTCTGATTACACATCTCTCCAGGGACAATACATAACACTGGCTGCAGAGAGCACAGAGCACAGCAGTGTGAGGTCTGATTACACATCTCTCCAGGGACAATACATAACACTGGCTGCAGAGAGCACAGAGCACAGCAGTGTGAGGTCTGATTACACATCTCTCCAGGGACAATACATAACACTGGATGCAGAGAGCACAGAGCACAGCAGTGTGAGGTATGATTACACATCTCTCCAGGGACAATACATAATGCTGGCTGCAGAGAGCACAGAGCACAGCAGTGTGAGGTCTGAGTACACATCTCTCCAGGGACAATACATAACACTGGCTGCAGAGAGCACAGAGCACAGCAGTATGAGGTCTGATTACACATCTCTCCAGGGACAATACATAACACTGGCTGCAGAGAGCACAGAGCACAGCAGTGTGAGGTCTGATTACACATCTCTCCAGGGACAATACATAACACTGGCTGCAGAGAGCACAGAGCACAGCAGTGTGAGGTCTGATTACACATCTCTCCAGGGACAATACATAACACTGGATGCAGAGAGCACAGAGCACAGCAGTGTGAGGTATGATTACACATCTCTCCAGGGACAATACATAATGCTGGCTGCAGAGAGCACAGAGCACAGCAGTGTGAGGTCTGAGTACACATCTCTCCAGGGACAATACATAACACTGGCTGCAGAGAGCACAGAGCACAGCAGTATGAGGTCTGATTACACATCTCTCCAGGGACAATACATAACACTGGCTGCAGAGAGCACAGAGCACAGCAGTGTGAGGTCTGATTACACATCTCTCCAGGGACAATACATAACACTGGATGCAGAGAGCACAGAGCACAGCAGTGTGAGGTATGATTACACATCTCTCCAGGGACAGTACATAACACTGGCTGCAGAGAGCACAGAGCACAGCAGTGTGAGGTGTGATTACACATCTCTCCAGGTACAATACATAACACTGGCTGCAGAGAGCACAGAGCACAGCAGTGTGAGGTCTGATTACACATCTCTCCAGAGACAATACATAACACTGGCTGCACAGAGCACAGAGCACAGCAGTGTGAGGTCTGATTACACATCTCTCCAGGGACAATACATAACACTGGCTGCAGTCTGTATGGTCACTCCTGCTGACAGGTTCCATTCTTTGGGGCAGTACTATGGTATCAGAGTACATCATTGGCCCCTGGAGGTAGGAGGGGGTTGGTTTGGGACAGACACAGTCACCCCTCACCCGGCCGTATACCAGTGTTCCCAGTTATAGCCAGGACCTGGTATATTTAGCAGCGGCCCGAGCCGTATACTTACTCCTAATGTTAGCCCTGGTGTCCACAGGTCATCTAATGAATGGGTAACCCCGGACATCAACCTGAGTAAGCATCTGCAGACTCCACAAGAAGGCGCATTAACCCCCGAGAGGCCGCGACAGAGAAAACTAAAACTTTCCCATCACCCAGACAAACCTACATGAGGGAGACGTGACCTGTGCCGCCTAGGACCGTGTTCACACTGTTATCAGGCGCCTGCGAGACGCCAGGGTGTACACACAAGCCATGTGACACGGCTGCATCAATGTGCTCCAGCTCACAACATCTCTGCAATATGTCAGTGAATGGAATAGATTTTAAGGGATTTTCCACAATTTAGAGGCTTCTTTATGTATTCAAATCTGTGGAGCTCCTGAACGTAAATAGAAAGGACGGCGTCACGTAACACTGAGCCAATCACAGGCCTCCGCTGCATTCAGTCCACTCAGACGTGGCCATTGAGGCCAGTGAATAGCTCAGCGGTCACGTGGCATCACTTCTAGCCCGATGGTACCGGAAACCTGGAAGAGTCAGCCCCGACCCAAAGAAGCCCTTAGTATGGGGAGAACCAGCGCCATCCGGAGACTGAACCCAGGGATGACCTCATACTCGCTACAGCTGATGGTTTGTTACAATTGTATCCACTCAAAACAATCCTTCTGCCAGCCCCACCCAGCATCTGCCTGCTGATCTGTTACAGTGTATCAGTGCAGGTACAGGGAATCAGCTGGCAGATTGGGTACAACTGTACCAAAGCCTCAGCTGTGACAAGTTATAGGACTAAAGGTTTTACACAGGAATGTCCCCATACGGGTGCGGCAGGCAGTCCACGCCGAGTACTGGCACCCTCAGCCACATATATATATATACTATAGTTACATACACTGTCTGCTAGGTGTGTATCTAATCCCATCCTGTGTGATACACAGCTCAGCAGACAGTATCACACAGGATAGGATTAGATACACAGCTCAGCAGACAGTATCACACAGGATAGGATTAGATACACAGCTCAGCAGACAGTATCACACAGGAGAGGATTAGATACACAGCTCAGCAGACAGTATTACACAGGATAGGATTAGATACACAGCTCAGCAGACAGTATCACACAGGATAGGATTAGATACACAGCTCAGCAGACAGTATCACACAGGAGAGGATTAGATACACAGCTCAGCAGGCAGTATCACACAGGAGAGGATTAGATACACAGCTCAGCAGACAGTATCACACAGGATAAGATTAGATACACAGCTCAGCAGACAGTATCACACAGGAGAGGATTAGATACACAGCTCAGCAGTCAGTATCACACAGGATAGGATTAGATACACAGCTCAGCAGTCAGTATCACACAGGATAGGATTAGATACACAGCTCAGCAGACAGTATCACACAGGATAGGATTAGATACACAGCTCAGCAGTCAGTATCACACAGGAGAGGATTAGATACACAGCTCAGCAGTCAGTATCACACAGGACAGGATTAGATACACAGCTCAGCAGGCAGTATCACACAGGAGAGGATTGGATACACAGCTCAGCAGTATCACACAGGAGAGGATTAGATACACAGCTCAGCAGTCAGTATCAAACAGGACAGGATTAGATACACAGCTCAGCAGACAGTATCACAAAGGATAGGATTAGATACACAGCTCAGCAGACAGTATCACACAGGATAGGATTAGATACACAGCTCAGCAGGCAGTATCACACAGGAGAGGATTAGATACAGCAGCTCAGCAGACAGTATCACACAGGATAGGATTAGATACACAGCTCAGCAGACAGTATCACACAGGATAGGATTAGATACACAGCTCAGCAGCCTGTATCACACAGGATAGGATTAGATACACAGCTCAGCAGGCAGTATCACACAGGATGGGATTAGATACACAGCTCAGCAGACAGTATCACACAGGATAGGATTAGAGACACAGCTCAGCAGTCAGTATCACACATGATGGGATTAGATACACAGCTCAGCAGTCAGTATCACACAGGACAGGATTAGATACACAGCTCAGGAGGTAGTATCACACAGGATAGGATTAGATACACAGCTCAGCAGTCAGTATCACACAGGACAGGATTACATACACAGCTCAGCAGACAGTATCACACAGGATAGGATTAGATACACAGCTCAGCAGTCAGTATCACACAGGATAGGATTAGATACACAGCTCAGCAGTCAGTATCACACATGATGGGATTAGATACACAGCTCAGTCAGTATCACACAGGATAGGATTATATACACAGCTCAGCAGACAGTATCACACAGGATAGGATTACATACACAGCTCAGCAGACAGTATCTCAAAGGATAGGATTAGATACACAGCTCAGCAGACAGTATCACACAGGACAGGATTAGATACACAGCTCAGCAGTCAGTATCACACAGGATAGGTTTAGATACACAGCTCAGCAGACAGTATCACACAGGATAGGTTTAGATACACAGCTCAGCAGACAGTATCACACAGGATAGGATTAGATACACAGCTCAGCAGACAGTATCACACAGGATAGGATTAGATACACAGCTCAGCAGTCACACAGGATAGGATTAGATACACAGCAGACAGTATCACATAGGATAGGATTAGATACACAGCAGACAGTATCACACAGGATAGGATTAGATACACAGCAGACAGTATCACACAGGATAGGATTAGATACACAGCAGACAGTATCACACAGGATAGGATTAGATACACAGCAGACAGTATCACACAGGATAGGATTAGATGCACAGCAGACGGTATCACACAGGATAGGATTAGATACACAGTTCGGCAGACAGTAGCACACAGGATAGGATTAGATACACAGCTCAGCAGACAGTATCACACAGGATAGGATTAGATACACAGTTCGGCAGACAGTAGCACACAGGATAGGATTAGATACACAGCTCAGCAGACAGTATCACACAGGATAGGATTAGATACACAGCTCAGCAGACAGTATCACACAGGATAGGATTAGATACACAGCTCAGCAGACTATCACACAGGATAGGATTAGATACACAGCTCAGCAGACTATCACACAGGATAGGATTAGATACACTGCTCAGCGGACTGTATCACACAGGATAGGATTAGATACACTGCTCAGCGGTCAGTATCACACAGGATAGGTTTAGATACACTGCTCAGCAGTCAGTATCACACAGGATAGGATTAGATACACAGCTCAGCAGTCAGTATCACACAGGATAGGTTTAGATACACAGCTCAGCAGACAGTATCACACAGGATAGGTTTAGATACACAGCTCAGCAGACAGTATCACACAGGATAGGATTAGATACACAGCTCAGCAGACAGTATCACACAGGATAGGATTAGATACACAGCTCAGCAGTCACACAGGATAGGATTAGATACACAGCAGACAGTATCACATAGGATAGGATTAGATACACAGCAGACAGTATCACACAGGATAGGATTAGATACACAGCAGACAGTATCACACAGGATAGGATTAGATACACAGCAGACAGTATCACACAGGATAGGTTTAGATACACAGCTCAGCAGACAGTATCACACAGGATAGGTTTAGATACACAGCTCAGCAGACAGTATCACACAGGATAGGATTAGATACACAGCTCAGCAGACAGTATCACACAGGATAGGATTAGATACACAGCTCAGCAGACAGTATCACACAGGATAGGATTAGATACACAGTTCGGCAGACAGTAGCACACAGGATAGGATTAGATACACAGCTCAGCAGACAGTATCACACAGGATAGGATTAGATACACAGCTCAGCAGACAGTATCACACAGGATAGGATTAGATACACAGCTCAGCAGACTGTATCACACAGGATAGGATTAGATACACAGCTCAGCAGACTGTATCACACAGGATAGGATTAGATACACTGCTCAGCGGTCAGTATCACACATGTAGGGTTAGTAACACAGCTCAGCAGAGAGTATCTAGTGTGATACTGCCTGCTGAGCTGTGTATCTAAGCTTAGCCATATAACTACACCTCCCAGCATGCGCAGAGCATGGGCGTCGTCCCCCCGGTATCCCCGGCCTGTACCGGAGCTGGGGTCCCCCCGGATAGTCGGAGCTGCCCCCGGTGTGTACTCACTGGAGCCCGGGATCAGGAGGCTGCGGGAGCACCGGCTCCTCTCATGGCTCTGCTCTCACTAAGCCGCTGCGGGAGCTCTCCAGCGCCCCTGCCGGCCACACAGTGCACAGCACACGGAGCAGGCACAGCGCCCCCGCCGGTACACTGCTGTACTGCAGGCTGGAGGGAGAGCACAGGTGCAAGGGGAGACATCTGTCCAGGCATCACCATCCGTATTCAGGACTCCGTGTTGCAGTTTTTTTGTTTAAAAACGGATAAAGAATGGGTTTTCCCTTTGATTTCAATAGACTTGCAGTGTTTTCCATTAATATCCATTTTTGTTCTTCCATTGTTTGTGCGGACCAAATGGCTAAAAGATAATGAAAAACTGGATAATAACTGACACTATCGGAAAGCAAAATATCTCTTACACAAAACTGACACTTTTCTATTCACGTGTCCGATTTTAAACGCATCCAAAACGAGAGTGGGAGGGGGGTCTGCCTGAAACGCATGCACTTCCAATGAATCGCATCTGTTTCATTGCAAACGCATTTGCGTTTTGGCTAAACCCCCTCCCACTTTGGTTTTGGATGCGCTTAAAAATGCGACGAAAATGGAATGTGAGAATGCGCCCTCATCCTACACGTGTGATACTGTCTGCTGAGCTGTGTATCTAATCCTATCCAGTGTGATACAGTCTGCTGAGCTGTGTATCTAATCCTATTATGTGTGATACTGTCTGCTGAGCTGTGTATCTAATCCTATCCTGTGTGATACTGACTGCTGAGCTGTGTATCTAATACTATCCTGTGTGATACTGACTGCTGAGCTGTGTATCTAATCCTATCCTGTGTGATACTGACTGCTGAGCTGTGTATCTAATACTATCCTGTGTGATACTGACTGCTGAGCTGTGTATCTAATCCTATCCTGTGTGATACTGTCTGCTGAGCTGTGTATCTAATCCCATCATGTGTGATACTGCCTGCTGAGCTGTGTATCTAATCCCATCATGTGTGATACTGACTGCTGAGCTGTGTATCTAATCCTATCCTGTGTGGTACTGACTGCTGAGCTGTGTATCTAATCCTGTCCAGTGTGATACTGCCTGCTGAGCTGTGTATCTAATCCCATCATGTGTGATACTGTCTGCTGAGCTGTGTATCTAATCCTATCCTGTGTGATACTGCCTGCTGAGCTGTGTATCTAATCCTCTCCTGTGTGATACTGTCTGCTGAGCTGTGTATCTAATCCTATCCTGTGTGATACTGCCTGCTGAGCTGTGTATCTAATCCCATCATGTGTGATACTGACTGCTGAGCTGTGTATCTAATCCTATCCTGTGTGGTACTGACTGCTGAGCTGTGTATCTAATCCTGTCCTGTGTGATACTGTCTGCTGAGCTGTGTATCTAATCCCATCATGTGTGATACTGCCTGCTGAGCTCTGTATCTAATCCTATCCTGTGTGATACTGCCTGCTGAGCTCTGTATCTAATCCTATCCTGTGTGATACTGTCTGCTGAGCTGTGTATCTAATCCTATCCTGTGTGATACTGCCTGCTGAGCTGTGTATCTAATCCTATCCTGTGTGATACTGACTGCTGAGCTGTGTATCTAATCCTATCCTGTGTGATACTGCCTGCTGAGCTGTGTATCTAATCCTATCCTGTATGATACTGACTGCTGAGCTGTGTATCTAATCCTATCCTGTGTGATACTGACTGCTGAGCTGTGTATCTAATCCTATCCTGTGTGATACTGACTGCTGAGCTGTGTATCTAATCCTATCCTGTGTGATACTGACTGCTGAGCTGTGTATTTAATCCTATCCTGTGTGATACTGTCTGCTGAGCTGTGTATCTAATCCCATCATGTGTGATACTGACTGCTGAGCTGTGTATCTAATCCCATCATGTGTGATACTGACTGCTGAGCTGTGTATCTCATCCTATCCTGTGTGATACTGTCTGCTGAGCTGTGTATCTAATCCTATCCTGTGTGATACTGTCTGCTGAGCTGTGTATCTAATCCTATCCTGTGTGATACTGCCTGCTGAGCTGTGTATCTAATCCTATCCTGTGTGATACTGTCTGCTGATCTGTGTATCTAATCCTATCCTGTGTGATACTGTCTGCTGAGCTGTGTATCTAATCCTATCCTGTGTGATACTGACTGCTGAGCTGTGTATCTAATCCTATCCTGTGTGATACTGTCTCCTGAGCTGTGTATCTAATCCTATCCTGTGTGATACTGCCTGCTGAGCTGTGTATTTAATCCTATCCTGTGTGATACTGCCTGCTGAGCTGTGTATCTAATCCTATCCTGTGTGATACTGACTGCTGAGCTGTGTATCTAATCCTATCCTGTGTGATACTGTCTGCTGAGCTGTGTATCTAATCCTATCCTGTGTGATACTGTCTGCTGAGCTGTGTATCTAATCCCATCCTGTGTGATACAGTCTGCTGAGCTGTGTATCTAATCCTATCTTGTGTGATACTGTCTGCTGAGCTGTGTATCTAATCCTATCCTGTGTGATACAGACTGCTGAGCTGTGTATCTAATCCCATCATGTGTGATACTGTCTGCTGAACTGTGTATCTAATCCTATCCTGTGTGATACTGACTGCTGAGCTGTGTATCTAATCCTATCCTGTGTGATACTGTCTCCTTAGATGTGTATCTAATCCTACCCTGTGTGATACAGTCTGCTGAGCTGTGTATCTAATCCTATCCTGTGTGATACTGTCTGCTGAGATGTGTATCTAATCCTATCCTGTGTGATACTGTCTGCTGAGCTGTGTATCTAATCCCATGATGTGTGATACTGACTGCTGAGCTGTGTATCTAGTCCTATCCTGTGTGATACTGACTGCTGAGCTGTGTATCTAATCCTATCCTGTGTGATACTGTCTGCTGAGATGTGTATCTAATCCCATGATGTGTGATACTGTCTGCTGAGCTGTGTATCTAATCCCATGATGTGTGATACTGACTGCTGAGCTGTGTATCTAGTCCTATCCTGTGTGATACTGCCTGCTGAGCTGTGTATCTAATCCTATCCTGTGTGATACTGTCTGCTGAGCTGTGTATCTAATCCCATCCTGTGTGATACAGTCTGCTGAGCTGTGTATCTAATCCTATCATGTGTGATACTGTCTGCTGAGCTGTGTATCTAATCCTATCCTGTGTGATACAGACTGCTGAGCTGTGTATCTAATCCCATCATGTGTGATACTGTCTGCTGAACTGTGTATCTAATCCTATCCTGTGTGATACTGACTGCTGAGCTGTGTATCTAATCCTATCCTGTGTGATACTGTCTCCTTAGATGTGTATCTAATCCTACCCTGTGTGATAGTCTGCTGAGCTGTGTATCTAATCCTATCCTGTGTGATACTGTCTGCTGAGCTGTGTATCTAATCCTATCCTGTGTGATACTGTCTGCTGAGCTGTGTATCTAATCCTCTCCTGTGTGATACAGGCTGCTGAGCTGTGTATCTAATCCTATCCTGTGTGATACTGCCTGCTGAGCTGTGTATCTAATCCTATCCTGTGTGATACAGGCTGCTGAGCTGTGTATCTAATCCTATCCTGTGTGATACAGGCTGCTGAGCTGTGTATCTAATCCTATCCTGTGTGATACTGTCTGCTGAGCTGTGTATCTAATCCTATCCTGTGTGATACTGACTACTGAGCTGTGTATCTAATCCTATCCTGTGTGATACTGTCTGCTGAGCTGTGTATCTAATCCTATCCTGTGTGATACTGTCAGCTGAGCTGTGTAGCTAATCCTATCCTGTGTGATACTGTCTGCTGAGCTGTGTATCTAATCCTATCCTGTGTGATACTGTCTGCTGAGCTGTGTATCTAATCCTATCCTGTGTGATACTGACTACTGAGCTGTGTATCTAATCCTATCCTGTGTGATACTGTCTGCTGAGCTGTGTATCTAATCATATCCTGTGTGATACTGTCTGCTGAGCTGTGTATCTAATCCTATCCAGTGTGATACTGACTGCTGAGCTGTGTATCTAATCCTGTGTGATACTACGTGCCTCAGTGACCTTCTATAAACCCTCTTGATGTATCCCACATTAGATACTGGCAGATAGGGGGCGCTGCTTATCAGTAAGATGATCAATGATATTCGCTGTGGAAGATTCCTGCAGGTTTATGGCGTCATATCCAGATGTATCCATATTCTGCAGGCGGTAACAGGGGGAGGATGGTGGGAGTAGTGGTCCCCATCTCCTACCGTATGTCACCCCTGTCCCTATTAGCACATAGATTAAAGGGAACCTCATCCTGTAGATAATCCTGCGCCCGGCTCCCGGGGATTAGTGCTGCAGCCCGACAGGAAGATTCCTCTAATACTAAATTATTATTCTCACAAATGACTAAGAATCGCTGTGTGGGAGAAAAGAGCGGAATATTCTGTGATGAGAGGAGCCGAGGGGGGATCCAGCACAACACATAGATACGAGATAGATACGAGATAGATATGAGATAGATAGATATGAGATAGATAGATATGAGATAGATAGATACGAGATAGATAGATACGAGATAGATACGAGATAGATACGAGATAGATACGAGATAGATACGAGATAGATACGAGATAGATAGATACGAGATAGATAGATACGAGATAGATAGATACGAGATAGATAGATAGATAGATAGGAGATAGATAGATAGATAGATAGGAGATAGATAGATAAATAGATAGATAAATAGATAGATAGATAGATAGATAGGAGATAGATAGATAGGAGATAGATAGATAGGAGATAGATAGATAGGAGATAGATAGATAGGAGATAGATAGATAGGAGATAGATAGATAGGAGATAGATAGATGATAGATAGATAGATAGGAGATAGATAGATAGGAGATAGATAGATAGATAGGAGATAGATAGATAGGAGATAGATAGGAGATAGATAGATAGATAGGAGATAGATAGATGATAGATAGATAGGAGATAGATAGATAGATGATAGATAGATAGGAGATAGATAGATAGGAGATAGATAGATAGATATATGATAGATAGATAGGAGATAGATAGATAGATAGGAGATAGATAGATAGATAGATATATGATAGATAGATAGATAGATAGGAGATAGATAGGAGATAGATATATGATAGATAGGAGATAGATGATAGATAGATAGGAGATTTTGGCCAAATCCCCTCCCACTTGCGTTTTGCATGCGCTTAAAAATGCAACGAAAACATCACGTAGGAACCTGCCCTCCAGCTCTAGTATGGACTCTCCCCGGCAGTGTACATTGCAGCATTGGAATGTGCAGTGACGTGTTGGTGGCATCCATACATCTGACACAGGACAATGATGTTATGTGTGAGAACAAGCCATGAGCACCCACAGCCCGGCCACATTCCTGACATAGCACCGCAGATAAACACTGCTGGCACCCGGCGGAGGTGTGAGCCACACGTGTCACTGAGAAGTCACCAACATGCACCCCAAGTGTCAGCGTGTCCCTGTCCTGTCCCCCCAAGTGTCAGCGTGTCCCTGTCCTGTCCCCCAAGTGTCAGCGTGTCCCTGTCCTGTCCCCCAAGTGTCAGCGTGTCCCTGTCCTGTCCCCCCAAGTGTCAGTGTGTCCCTGTCCTGTCCCCCAAGTGTCAGCGTGTCCCTGTCCTGTCCCCCAAGTGTCAGTGTGTCCCTGTCCTGTCCCCCAAGTGTCAGCGTGTCCCTGTCCTGTCCCCTAAAATCGTAATGTGCCCCCCAGTACTCAACTTCCCACTTAAAAAGCAGAGTGTGGGGTATGTGAGTATTGGGGGGGGGGGGGGGGGGCAGTCACTTGTTACACAATGTAGTTCTGTGGATGGACGATTAATCATGGCAGCGCCTCCTTGTGTTCTGGTCTCTAGGATATAAACACTGATGGATGGCGGATGTCACCACTGTCACTATCCATCACATTACAAGTGTCAGCGTGTCCCTGTCCTGTCCCCCCAAGTGTCAGCGTGTCCCTGTCCTGTCCCCCCAAGTGTCAGCGTGTCCCTGTCCTGTCCCCCAAGTGTCAGCGTGTCCCTGTCCTGTCCCCCCAAGTGTCAGCGTGTCCCTGTCCTGTCCCCCAAGTGTCAGCGCGTCCCTGTCCTGTCCCCCCAGTGTCAGCGTGTCCCTGTCCTGTCCCCCCAAGTGTCAGCGTGTCCCTGTCCTGTCCCCCCAAGTGTCAGCGTGTCCCTGTCCTGTCCCCCCAAGTGTCAGCGTGTCCCTGTCCTGTCCCCCAAGTGTCAGCGTGTCCCTGTCCCCCAAGTGTCAGCGTGTCCCTGTCCTGTCCCCCCAAGTGTCAGCGTGTCCCTGTCCTGTCCCCCAAGTGTCAGCGCGTCCCTGTCCTGTCCCCCCAAGTGTCAGCGTGTCCCTGTCCTGTCCCCCAAGTGTCAGCGTGTCCCTGTCCTGTCCCCCAAGTGTCAGCGTGTCCCTGCCCTGTCCCCCCAAGTGTCAGCGTGTCCCTGTCCTGTCCCCCAAGTGTCAGCTCGTCCCTGTCCTGTCCCCAAGTGTCAGCTCGTCCCTGTCCTGTCCCCCCCGAATGTCAGCGTGTCCCTGTCCTGTCCCCCCCAAGTGTCAGCGTGTCCCTGTCCTGTCCCCCAAGTGTCAGCGTGTCCCTGTCCTGTCCCCCAAGTGTCAGCGTGTCCCTGTCCTGTCCCCCAAGTGTCAGCGTGTCCCTGTCCTGTCCCCCAAGTGTCAGCGTGTCCCTGTCCTGTCCCCCAAGTGTCAGCGTTTCCCTGTTTTGTCCCCCAAGTGTCAGCGTGTCCCTGTCCTGTCCCCCCAAGTGTCAGCGTGTCCCTGTCCTGTCCCCCAAGTGTCAGCGTGTCCCTGTCCTGTCCCCCAAGTGTCAGCGTGTCCCTGTCCTGTCCCCCAAGTGTCAGCGTGTCCCTGTCCTGTCCCCCAAGTGTCAGCGTGTCCCTGTCCTGTCCCCCAAGTGTCAGCGTGTCCCTGTCCTGTCCCCCAAGTGTCAGCGTGTCCCTGTCCTGTCCCCCCAAGTGTCAGCGTGTCCCTGTCCTGTCCCCCCAAGTGTCAGCGTGTCCCTGTCCTGTCCCCCCAAGTGTCAGTGTGTCCCTGTCCTGTCCCCCAAGTGTCAGTGTGTCCCTATCCTGTCCCCAAGTGTCAGCGTATCCCTGTCCTGTCCCCCAAGTGTCAGCGTGTCCCTGTCCTGTCCCCCAAGTGTCAGCGTGTCCCTGTCCTGTCCCCCCAAGTGTCAGTGTGTCCCTGTCCTGTCCCCCAAGTGTCATTGTGTCCCTGTCCTGTCCCCCAAGTGTCAGCGTGTCCCTGTCCTGTACCCCCAAGTGTCAGTGTGTCCCTATCCTGTCCCCAAGTGTCAGCGTGTCCCTGTCCTGTCCCCCAAGTGTCAGCGTGTCCCTGTCCTGTCCCCCCAAGTGTCAGCGTGTCCCTGTCCTGTCCCCCAAGTGTCAGCGTGTCCCTGTCCTGTCCCCCCAAGTGTCAGCGTGTCCCTGTCCTGTCCCCCCAAGTGTCACCGTGTCCCTGTCCTGTACCCCCAAGTGTCAGTGTGTCCCTATCCTGTCCCCAAGTGTCAGTGTGTCCCTGTCCTGTCCCCCAAGTGTCAGCGTGTCCCTGCCCTGTCCCCCAAGTGTCAGCGTGTCCCTGTCCTGTACCCCCAAGTGTCAGTGTGTCCCTATCCTGTCCCCAAGTGTCAGCGTGTCCCTGTCCTGTCCCCCAAGTGTCAGCGTGTCCCTGTCCTGTCCCCCCAAGTGTCAGCGTGTCCCTGTCCTGTCCCCCAAGTGTCAGCGTGTCCCTGTCCTGTCCCCCCAAGTGTCAGCGTGTCCCTGTCCTGTCCCCCCAAGTGTCACCGTGTCCCTGTCCTGTACCCCCAAGTGTCAGTGTGTCCCTATCCTGTCCCCAAGTGTCAGTGTGTCCCTGTCCTGTCCCCCAAGTGTCAGCGTGTCCCTGTCCTGTCCCCTAAAATCGTAATGTGCCCCCCAGTACTCAACTTCCCACTTAAAAAGCAGAGTGTGGGGTATGTGAGTATTGGGGGGGGGGGGGGGGGCAGTCACTTGTTACACAATGTAGTTCTGTGGATGGACGATTAATCATGGCAGCGCCTCCTTGTCTTCTGGTCTCTAGGATATAAACACTGATGGATGGCGGATGTCACCACTGTCACTATCCATCACATTACTGATTACATAGACTAACATCTAATTACTATGTACAAAGAGTGGCTGACACAAGAGAGCAATAACCCTGCTGCATTCCATTAGACGCATCCTCTATACACTACACAGTAGAGGTGACACAAGAGTTTGTATAATGGTCCAGCCATTCTTTATAAGAGACTAATGAATAGGACATGAGAGAACAGGACGCCTAGCGCGGCTTTCTAGGTTGGGTATTAGTCTGATAGTCTTGGGAAGGTCATTCAATAGAATTGGTGCAGCTCAGGAGAAGTCCTCAGTCCTGGAGATGGGAGTGGGAGGTTTGAGTTAAAGAATAGCCTGTTCTCTTAGATCTGCCAGTGATATTCATCTGAGTGATAGACTGAGATGAGAGAGGAGAGGTGCAGCACTGTGCAGAGCTGTGTGGATGAGGGTGGCTATTTTAAACTGTATTTGGTGTGAGACAGGCACAGACGAAGCGTCCTGAGTCCTCCTGAGGAGGAGCTGGTGGTCCACAGTGTCATACGCTGCCGAGAGATCCAGAAGAACCAGGAGAGAAGAGATGACCCCTGCTTGGCTCCAGGCCCCCGGTCTCACTTGCTCGCGGCTTTGTCTTTACACAATAGACATGAATATTTGAGCGCAGTCTAACAAAGGACTGAATCAACTTCTGCCTCCAATTCCACAGATGGGCAGATTTTCCGGCTGATGTCACATGTTGTGCATCCAGGGGTCAGAGTCCGCGGCAATGTGGGCGGCTGTCTAGACAGAGCGCTGAGGGGGTGGCGGACCCCAGTAATATGGGACACCCACCTTGATCAGTAAGTTTAGTTCTGGTGTAAAGGGGTTTCCATGGATCTAAATACTGATGGCTGAAAATGTATCCCTGAGTCACCTTCAGGCATCACTGCTGATCACTGAGCCGCCGTCAGGCATCACTGCTGATCACTGAGCCACCTCCAGGCATCACTGCTGATCACTGAGCCACCTCCAGGCATCACTGCTGATCACTGAGCAACTTTCAAGGATCATTGCTGACCACTGAGCAACTTTCAGGCATCACTTTTAATCACTGGTTCACCTTCAGACATCACTACTAATCACTTAGCTGCTTTCAGACATCACTGCTGACCACTGAGCCGACTTCAGGCATCACTGCTGATCACTGAGCCACCTTCAGGCATCACTGCTGACCACTGAGCCACCTTCAGGCATCACTGCTGACCACTGAGCCACCTTCAGGCATCACTGCTGACCACTGAGCCACCTTCAGGCATCCCTGCTGATCACTCATCACTGCTGACCACTGAGCCGCTTTCAGACATCACTACTAATCACCTAGCTGCCTTCAGGCATCACTGCTGACCACTGGTACATCTTCAGGCATCACTGCTGACTACTGAGCCGCCTTCAGGCATCACTACTAATCACTTAGCTACCTTCAGGCATCACTGCTGATCACTGAGCCACCTTCAGGCATCTCTTCTGACCACTGAGGCACCGTCAGACATCACTGCAGATCACTGAGCCACCTTCAGGAATCACTGCTCACCACTAAGCCGCCTTCAGGCATCTCTGCTGATCACTGAGCCGCCTTCAGGCATCACTGTTGATCACTGAGCCACCTTCAGGCATCACTGTTGATCACTGGTTCACCTTCAGACATCACTACTAATCACTTAGCTGCCTTCAGGCATCACTGCTGAAAAATTAGCTGCTTTCAGGCATCACTGCTGAAAAATTAGCTGCTTTCAGGCATCACTGCTGACCACTGAGCCGCATTCAGGCATCACTGCTGACTACTGAGTCGCATTCAGGCATCACTGTTGAAAAATTTGCCACTTTCAGGCTTCATTGCTGACCACTGAGGCACCGTCAGACATCACTGCAGATCACTGAGCCACCTTCAGGAATCACTGCTCACCACTAAGCCGCCTTCAGGCATCTCTGCTGATCACTGAGCCGCCTTCAGGCATCACTGTTGATCACTGAGCCACCTTCAGGCATCACTGTTGATCACTGGTTCACCTTCAGACATCACTACTAATCACTTAGCTGCCTTCAGGCATCACTGCTGAAAAATTAGCTGCTTTCAGGCATCACTGCTGAAAAATTAGCTGCTTTCAGGCATCACTGCTGACCACTGAGCCGCATTCAGGCATCACTGCTGACTACTGAGTCGCATTCAGGCATCACTGTTGAAAAATTTGCCACTTTCAGGCTTCATTGCTGACCACTGAGCCACCTTCAGGCATCACTGCTGATCACTGAGCCACCTTCAGGCTTCATTGCTGATCACTGAGCCACCTTCAGGCATCACTGCTGATCACTGAGCACATGTTGTACATCATGGTGAAGGTGATGCACATTATGTACAGTCAGTATATGGCGGTATTAGAGGATCTTACTGCCCCCTCTAAGGAGAATGGAACACAATGTTCTGCAGCTGTTACTATACGAGCCTCAGCGTGTTGTACTATACACAGTGAGGGCATGCTGGGACCTGTAGTACTACAGCAATCTGACAGCAGAAGACGGGATGTTCTGTCATTGACAAGACACATGTTTACACGAGGACACCTGACACACGGGGGCCTGGACACCTGACACACGGGGGCCCGGACACCTGACACACGGGGGCCCGGACACCTGACACACGGGGGCCCGGACACCTGACACACGGGGGCCCGGACAACCCGTCCCTGGTAACTGCCGGGCTCAAATTCCACCTAAAAGGTTTTCTGGAGATTCATTACAAACATTCAAGAAGCCTAAGGGCAAAGGTCAGAGAAGAGAGGCTGCACAGAGCACAGCAGTGTGAGGTATGATTACACATCTCTCCAGGGACAGTACATAACACTGGCTGCAGGGAGCACAGAGCACAGCAGTGTGAGGTCTGATTACACATCTCTCCAGGGACAATACATAACACTGGCTGCAGAGAGCACAGAGCACAGCAGTGTGAGGTATGATTACACATCTCTCCAGGGACAGTACATAACACTGGCTGCAGAGAGCACAGAGCACAGCAGTGTGAGGTCTGATTACAAATCTCTCCAGGGACAGTACATAACACTGGCTGCAGAGAGCACAGAGCACAGCAGTGTGAGGTCTGATTACACATCTCTCCAGGGACAATACATAACACTGGCTGCAGAGAGCACAGAGCACAGCAGTGTGAGGTATGATTACACATCTCTCCAGGGACAATACATAACACTGGCTGCAGAGAGCACAGAGCACAGCAGTGTGAGGTCTGATTACACATCCCTCCAGGGACAATACATAACACTGGCTACAGAGAGCACGGAGCACAGCAGTGTGAGGAATGATTACACATCTCTCCAGGGACAGTACATAACACTGGTTGCAGAGAGCACAGAGCACAGCAGTGTGAGGTATGATTACACATCTCTCCAGGGACCATACATAACACTGGCTGCAGAGAGCACAGAGCACAGCAGTGTGAGGTCTGATGACACATCTCTCCAGGGACAATACATAACACTGGCCGCAGAGAGAACAGAGCACAGCAGTGTGAGGTCTGATTACACATCTCTCCAGGGACAATACATAACACTGGCCGCAGAGAGAACAGAGCACAGCAGTGTGAGGTTTGATTACACATCTCTCCAGGGACAGTACATAACACTGGCTGCAGAGAGCACAGAGCACAGCAGTGTGAGGTCTGATGACACATCTCTCCAGGGACAATACATAACACTGGCTGCAGAGAGCACAAAGCACAGCGGTGTGAGGTCTGATTACACATCTCTCCAGGGACAATACATAACACTGGCTGCAGAGAGCACAAAGCACAGCGGTGTGAGGTCTGATTACACATCTCTCCAGGGACAATACATAATACTGGCTGCAGAGAGCACAGAGCACAGCAGTGTGAGGGCTGATTACACATCTCTCCAGGGACAATACATAACACTGGCCGCAGAGAGAACACAGCACAGCAGTGTGAGGTCTGATTACACATCTCTCCAGGGACAATACATAACACTGGCTGCAGAGAGCACAGAGCACAGCAGTGTGAGGTATGATTACACATCTCTCCAGGGACAATACATAACACTGGCTGCAGAGAGCACAGAGCACAGCAGTGTGAGGTATGATTACACATCTCTCCAGGGACAATACATAACACTGGCTGCAGAGAGCACAGAGCACAGCAGTGTGAGGTCTGATTACACATCTCTCCAGGGACAATACATAACACTGGCTGCAGAGAGCACAGAGCACAGCAGTGTGAGGTATGATTACACATCTCTCCAGGGACAATACATAACACTGGCTGCAGAGAGCACAGAGCACAGCAGTGTGAGGTCTGATTACACATCTCTCCAGGGACAATACATAACACTGGCTGCAGAGAGCACAGAGCACAGCAGTGTGAGGTATGATTACACATCTCTCCAGGGACCATACATAACACTGGCTGCAGAGAGCACAGAGCACAGCAGTGTGAGGTCTGATGACACATCTCTCCAGGGACAATACATAACACTGGCTGCAGAGAGCACAGAGCACAGCGGAGTGAGGTCTGATTACACATCTCTCCAGGGACAATACATAACACTGGCCGCAGAGAGAACAGAGCACAGCAGTGTGAGGTTTGATTACACATCTCTCCAGGGACAGTACATAACACTGGCTGCAGAGAGCACAGAGCACAGCAGTGTGAGGTATGATTACACATCTCTCCAGGGACCATACATAACACTGGCTGCAGAGAGCACAGAGCACAGCAGTGTGAGGTCTGATTACACATCTCTCCAGGGACAGTACATAACACTGGCTGCAGAGAGCACAGAGCACAGCAGTGTGAGGTATGATTACACATCTCTCCAGGGACAGTACATAACACTGGCTGCAGAGAGCACAGAGCACAGCAGTGTGAGGTATGATTACACATCTCTCCAGGGACCATACATAACACTGGCTGCAGAGAGCACAGAGCACAGCAGTGTGAGGTATGATTACACATCTCTCCAGGGACCATACATAACACTGGCTGCAGAGAGCACAGAGCACAGCAGTGTGAGGTCTGATGACACATCTCTCCAGGGACAATACATAACACTGGCCGCAGAGAGAACACAGCACAGCAGTGTGAGGTCTGATTACACATCTCTCCAGGGACAATACATAACACTGGCTGCAGAGAGCACAGAGCACAGCAGTGTGAGGTATGATTACACATCTCTCCAGGGACAATACATAACACTGGCTGCAGAGAGCACAGCAGTGTGAGGTCTGATTACACATCTCTCCAGGGACAATACATAACACTGGCTGCAGAGAGCACAGAGCACAGCAGTGTGAGGTATGATTACACATCTCTCCAGGGACAATACATAACACTGGCTGCAGAGAGCACAGAGCACAGCAGTGTGAGGTCTGATTACACATCTCTCCAGGGACAATACATAACACTGGCTGCAGAGAGCACAGAGCACAGCAGTGTGAGGTCTGATGACACATCTCTCCAGGGACAATACATAACACTGGCCGCAGAGAGAACACAGCACAGCAGTGTGAGGTCTGATTACACATCTCTCCAGGGACAATACATAACACTGGCTGCAGAGAGCACAGAGCACAGCAGTGTGAGGTATGATTACACATCTCTCCAGGGACAATACATAACACTGGCTGCAGAGAGCACAGCAGTGTGAGGTCTGATTACACATCTCTCCAGGGACAATACATAACACTGGCTGCAGAGAGCACAGAGCACAGCAGTGTGAGGTATGATTACACATCTCTCCAGGGACAATACATAACACTGGCTGCAGAGAGCACAGAGCACAGCAGTGTGAGGTCTGATTACACATCTCTCCAGGGACAATACATAACACTGGCTGCAGAGAGCACAGAGCACAGCAGTGTGAGGTATGATTACACATCTCTCCAGGGACAATACATAACACTGGCTGCAGAGAGCACAGAGCACAGCAGTGTGAGGTATGATTACACATCTCTCCAGGGACAGTACATAACACTGGCTGCAGAGAGCACAGAGCACAGCAGTGTGAGGTATGATTACACATCTCTCCAGGGACAGTACATAACACTGGCTGCAGAGAGCACAGAGCACAGCAGTGTGAGGTATAATTACACATCTCTCCAGGGACAGTACATAACACTGGCTGCAGAGAGCACAGAGCACAGCAGTGTGAGGTCTGACTACGTATCTCTCCAGGGACACTACATAACACTGGCTGCAGAGAGCACAGAGCACCGCAGTGTGAGGTCTGATTACACATCTCTCCAGGGACAATACATAACACTGGCTGCAGAGAGCACAGAGCACAGCAGTGTGAGGTATGATTACACATCTCTCCAGGGACAATACATAACACTGGCTGCAGAGAGCACAGAGCACAGCAGTGTGAGGTCTGATTACACATCTCTCCAGGGACAGTACATAACACTGGCTGCAGAGAGCACAGAGCACAGCAGTGTGAGGTCTGATTACACATCTCTCCAGGGACAATACATAACACTGGCTGCAGAGAGCACAGAGCACAGCAGTGTGAGGTCTGATTACACATCTCTCCAGGGACAATACATAACACTGGCTGCAGAGAGCACAGAGCACAGCAGTGTGAGGTATGATTACACATCTCTCCAGGGACAATACACAGCACTGGCTGCAGAGAACAGAGAGCACAGCAGTGTGAGGTATGATTACACATCTCTCCAGGGACAATACATAACACTGGCTGCAGAGAGCACAGAGCACAGCAGTGTGAGGTCTGATTACACATCTCTCCAGGGACCATACATAACACTGGCTGCAGAGAGCACAGAGCACAGCAGTGTGAGGTCTGATTACACATCCCTCCAGGGACAATACATAACACTGGCAGCAGAGAGCACAGAGCACAGCAGTGTGAGGTATGATTACACATCTCTTCAGGGATAATACATGACACTGGCTGCAGAGAGCACGGAGCACAGCAGTGTGAGGTTTGATTACACATCTCTCCAGGGACAGTACATAACACTGGCTGCAGAGAGCACAGAGCACAGCAGTGTGAGGTATGATTACACATCTCTCCAGGGACCATACATAACACTGGCTGCAGAGAGCACAGAGCACAGCAGTGTGAGGTATGATAACACATCTCTCCAGGGACAATACATAACACTGGCTGCAGAGAGCACAGAGCACAGCAGTGTGAGGTGTGATTACACATCTCTCCAGGGACAGTACATAACACTGGCTGCAGAGAGCACAGAGCACAGCAGTGTGAGGTATGATTACACATCTCTTCAGGGATAATACATGACACTGGCTGCAGAGAGCACAGAGCACAGCAGTGTGAGGTATGATTACACATCTCTTCAGGGATAATACATGACACTGGCTGCAGAGAGCACAGAGCACAGCAGTGTGAGGTATGATTACACATCTCTTCAGGGATAATACATGACACTGGCTACAGAGAGCACAGAGCACAGCAGTGTGAGGTATGATTACACATCTCTTCAGGGATAATACATGACACTGGCTGCAGAGAGCACAGAGCACAGCAGTGTGAGGTATGATTACACATCTCTTCAGGGATAATACATGACACTGGCTGCAGAGAGCACAGAGCACAGCAGTGTGAGGTATGATTACACATCTCTTCAGGGATAATACATGACACTGGCTACAGAGAGCACAGAGCACAGCAGTGTGAGGTATGATTACACATCTCTTCAGGGATAATACATGACACTGGCTGCAGAGAGCACAGAGCACAGCAGTGTGAGGTATGATTACACATCTCTTCAGGGATAATACATGACACTGGCTGCAGAGAGCACAGAGCACAGCAGTGTGAGGTATGATTACACATCTCTTCAGGGATAATACATGACACTGGCTGCAGAGGAGCTGTTTACACAAAACGGAGGACGATTTAAAACCTATACAAATGATCTTTTAGCTTTATGTTAGTTGCAAAAGACTTGGCGCCCCTTTAATAGTCCCTTTAATAGTTTGTTATCCTCGTGCAGGCACTTGGGGACTTGATCTTCTGGTTTGGGTGACCTTCCGCCTGGGTTATAGCAGCACAGGCAGCGTCTGGTGTTACACAATCTCTGACTGTTACTGGCAGGAATTCCCAAGGGGGAAAACATCCGGAAACAGCAGCCGGCAGCATATGTCAGCGCCATAGGGAGTGCCATTACTCCATACTACACCTGGACGTCCTGTCCCTACATGTAACCTGTGAGTGCACCCTATGTGATGGTGACACTGGGGGGAGGTCAGCACATCCCCTGGGGGCAGGGACAGGTACTGCAGTATTATACAGGAAAATGCATTTCTATCTATACATGCAGGGAGCAATGACCGGAGTCTCCGTTATAGGTCCCTACACAAAGCACGGAGAGTATGTAATGTATGTAATGACTTATCACCCGCAGATGCTGATAATTTATGTCTCCTTGAAAGGTTACAGTAAAATGTGTTTATGGAGACGCTCCAGCTATAAATGTGATGGAGTGTACAGGGAGCAGCGGAACCAGCGGGACAATAACTAGTAATGGATCCCGGCCTAATGTATGTCCCCAATGCTAAAGGTTTATTACTGGGAGGTTTATTGGATTTGCAGTAAATGGAGATTCATCACAACAACAAATCTCATTAATATACAATGAGACCAGAGGATACAACGAGGCTGAGATATCCGAGTATAACATCAGAGAGACTACTCATATACACAGTGATAGACACTATAATATAACTACTATAATACTGCCCCCTGTGTACAGGAATATAACTACTATAATACTGCCCCCTATGTACAAGAATATAACTACTATAATACTGCCCCCTATGTACAGGAATATAACTACTATAATACTGTCCCCTATGTACAGGGATATAACTACTATAATACTGCCCCCGATGTACAAGAATATAACTACTATAATACTGCTCCCTATGTACAAGAATATAACTACTATAATACTGCCCCCTATGTACAGGAATATAACTACTATAATACTGCCCCCTGTGTACAGGAATATAACTACTATAATACTGCCCCCTATGTACAAGAATATAACTACTATAATACTGCCCCCTGTGTACAGGAATATAACTACTATAATACTGCCCCCTATGTACAAGAATATAACTACTATAATACTGCCTCCTATGTACAGGAATATAACTACTATAATATTGTCCCCCTATGTACAAGAATATAACTACTATAATACTGCCCCCTATGTACAGGGATATAACTACTATAATACTGTCCCCTATGTACAGGAATATAACTACTATAATACTGACCCCTATGTACAAGAATATATCTACTATAATACTGCCCCCTATGTACAAGAATATAACTACTATAATACTGCCCCCTATGTACAGGAATATAACTACTATAATACTGCCCCCTGTGTACAGGAATATAACTACTATAATACTGCTCCCTATGTACAAGAATATAACTAGTATAATACTGTCCCCTATGTACAAGAATATAACTACTATAATACTGTCCCCTATGTACAAGTATATAACTACTATAATACTGCCCCCTATGTACAGGAATATAACTACTATAATACTGCCCCCTATGTACAAGAATATAACTACTATAATACTGCCCCCTGTGTACAGGAATATAACTACTATAATACTGCCCCCTATGTACAAGAATATAACTACTATAATACTGCCCCCTATGTACAGGGATATAACTACTATAATACTGTCCCCTATGTACAGGAATATAACTACTATAATACTGACCCCTATGTACAAGAATATATCTACTATAATACTGCCCCCTATGTACAAGAATATAACTACTATAATACTGCCCCCTATGTACAGGAATATAACTACTATAATACTGCCCCCTGTGTACAGGAATATAACTACTATAATACTGCTCCCTATGTACAAGAATATAACTAGTATAATACTGTCCCCTATGTACAAGAATATAACTACTATAATACTGTCCCCTATGTACAAGTATATAACTACTATAATACTGCCCCCTATGTACAGGAATATAACTACTATAATACTGCCCCCTATGTACAGGAATATAACTACTATAATACTGCCCCTATGTACAGGAATAGAACTACTATAATACTGCCCCCTATGTACAAGAATATAACTACTATAATACTGACCCCTATGTACAGGAATAGAACTACTATAATACTGCCCCTATGTACAGGAATATAACTACTTTAATACTGCCCCCTATGTACAAGAATATAACTACTATAATACTGCCCCCTATGTACAGGTCTATAACTACTATAATACTGCCCCCTATGTACAAGAATATAACTACTATAATACTGCCCCCTATGTACAGGTCTATAACTACTATAATACTGCCCCCTATGTACAGGAATATAACTACTATAATACTGCCCCCTGTGTACAGGAATATAACTACTATAATACTGCCCCCTATGTACAGGAATATAACTACTATAATACTGCCCCCTATGTACAAGAATATAACTACTATAATACTGCCCCCTATGTACAAGAATATAACTACTATAATACTGCCCCCTATGTACAAGAATATAACTACTATAATACTGCCCCCTATGTACAGGAATATAACTACTATAATACTGCCCACTATGTACAGGAATATAACTACTATAATACTGCCCCCTATGTACAGGAATATAACTACTATAATACTGCCCCCTATGTACAAGAATATAACTACTATAATACTGCCCTCTATGTACAAGAATATAACTACTATAATACTGGCCCCTATGTACAAGAATATAACTACTATAATACTGCCCCCCTATGTACAGGAATATAACTACTATAATACTGCCCCCTATGTACAAGACTATAACTACTATAATACTGCCCCCTATGTACAAGAATATAACTACTATAATACTGCCCCCTATGTACAGGAATATAACTACTATAATACTGCTCCTGTGTACAAGAATATAACTACTATAATACCGCCCCCTATGTACAGGAATATAACTACTATAATACTGCCCCCTATGTACAAGAATATAACTACTATAATACTGCCCCCTATGTACAGGAATATAACTACTATAATACTGCCCCCTATGTACAGGAATATAACTACTATAATACTGCCTCCTATGTACAGGAATATAACTACTTTAATACTGCCCCCTATGTACAAGAATATAACTACTATAATACTGCCCCCTATGTACAGTGATATAACTGCTATAATACTGCCCCCTATGTACAAGAATATAACTACTATAATACTGCCCCCTATGTACAAGAATATAGCTACTATAATACTGCCCCCTATGTACAGGAATATAACTACTATTATACTGCCCCCTATGTACAGGAATATAACTACTATAATACTGCCCCCTATGTACAAGAATATAGCTACTATAATACTGCCCCCTATGTACAGGAATATAACTACTATTATACTGCCCCCTATGTACAGGAATATAACTACTTTAATACTGCCTCCTATGTACAGGAATATAACTACTATAATACTGCCCCCTATGTACAGGAATATAACTACTATAATACTGCCCCCTATATACAGGAATATAACTACTATAATACTGCCCCCTATGTACAGGAATATAACTACTATAATACTGCCCCTATGTACAAGAATATAACTACTATAATACTGCCTCCTATGTACAGGAATATAACTACTATAATACTGCCCCCTATGTACAGGAATATAACTACTATAATACTGCCCCCTGTGTACAGGAATATAACTACTATAATACTGCCCCCTATGTACAGGAATATAACTACTATAATACTGCCCCCTATGTACAGGAATATAACTACTATAATACTGCCCCCTATGTACAGGAATATAACTACTATAATACTGCCCCCTATGTACAGGAATATAACTACTATAATACTGCCCCTATGTACAAGAATATAACTACTATAATAGTGCCCCCTATGTACAGGAATATAACTACTATAATACTGCCCCTTATGTACAGGAATATAACTACTATAATACTGCCCCTATGTACAAGAATATAACTACTATAATACTGCCCCCTATGTACAAGAATATAACTACTATAATACTGCCCCCTATGTACAGGAATATAACTACTATAATACTGCCCCCTGTGTACAAGAATATAACTACTATAATACTGCCCCTATGTATAGGAATATAACTACTATAATACTGCCTCCTATGTACAAGAATATAACTACTATAATACTGCCCCCTATGTACAAGAATATAACTACTATAATACTGCCCCCTATGTACAAGAATATAACTACTATAATACTGCCCCCTATGTACAGGAATATAACTACTATAATACTGCCCCCTATGTACAAGAATATAACTACTATAATACTGCCCCCTATGTACAAGAATATAACTACTATAATACTGCCCCCTATGTACAGGAATATAACTACTATAATACTGCCCCCTATGTACAATAATATAACTACTATAATACTGCCCCCTATGTACAGGAATATAACTACTATAATACTGCCCCCTATGTACAGGAATATAACTACTATAATACTTCCCCCTATGTACAGGAATATAACTACTATAATACTGTCCTCTATGTACAGGAATATAACTACTATAATACTGCCCCCTATGTACAGGAATATAGCTACTATAATACTGACCCCTATGTACAGGAATATAACTACTATAATACTGCCCCCTATGTACAGGAATATAACTACTATAATACTGCCCCCTATGTACAGGAATATAACTACTATAATACTGCCCCCTATGTACAGGAATATAACTACTATAATACTGTCCCCTGTGTACAGGAATATAACTACTATAATACTGCCCCCTATGTACAGGAATATAACTACTATAATACTGCCCCCTATGTACAGGAATATAACTACTATAATACTGCCTCCTATGTACAAGATTATAACTACTATAATCCTCCCCCCTATGTACAGGAATATAACTACTATAATACTGCCCCCTATGTACAGGAATATAACTACTATAATACTGCCTCCTATGTACAAGATTATAACTACTATAATACTGCCCCCTATGTACAGGAATATAACTACTATAATACTGCCCCCTATGTACAGGAATATAACTACTATAATACTGCCCCCTATGTACAGGAATATAACTACTATAATACTGCCCCCTATGTACAGGAATATAACTACTATAATACTGTCCCCTGTGTACAGGAATATAACTACTATAATACTGCCCCCTATGTACAGGAATATAACTACTATAATACTGCCCCCTGTGTACAGGAATATAACTACTATAATACTGACCCCTATGTACAGGAATATAACTACTATAATACTGCCTCCTATGTAGGAACACATACAGAATCAATGTGCTGATTAGTTTGACAAAAGGGCGTGGCCTTGTGACAAAAAAGGTCCATGCGCCAAAAATACTGCTGACCCAATAGAATTTTGTCCTCACTTTCTGGAGTAAAGTAAGCCCTTTTCATAAATTTGCCCCAATAAATCACGCAGGTCCTTGAGGATGAGGAGCATCAGGGCAGTTATTAAAGTGATGACACACAGGGAGGTGATACCAGAACACCAGCCCATCAGATACAGGTCTATGGTTCTGGCCCTTTTCTCATATAGAACTTCCCCTGAGAATACAGATCAATAACTATTCCCCCAGGTGGCCATGGTGGGTCATGAAGCTGGTCATGGGGCGGGTCATGGGGCGGATCATGGGGCGGGTCATGGGCCGGGTCATTGGGGTTGGTCATGGGGTTATTCATGGAGCTGGTCATGTAGCAGGTCATGGAGCGGGTCATGGGGCGGGTCATGGGGCGGGTCATTGGGGTTGGTCATGGGGTTATTCATGGAGCTGGTCATGTAGCAGGTCATGGGGCGCGTCATGGAGCGGGTCATGGAGCGGGTCATGGAGCGGGTCATGGTGCGGGTCATTTGCTATAGCTCACACCAGGATTCTACAAAAAGCTACAGCATAATTCTACACCAAGCAGAACCTGACGCACAGTTCCTCCGGGTGCACGGAGCCTCTTAGTATATCGGGCTCATAGAATACCGGCAGGGGGAGTATTATGAATGATGCACAAATTCATGATACCCCACACATAGTATATTTAGCACCACTAGGGGGAGCTCCAGCCATCATAGAATACAGATAAGCTCCCTCTAGTGGTGACTACATGTATCCACAATCCATTACATCAGAACATTCTATGACATCAACAGCAGAGGATCTAAGACATTCCAGAAGCTTTGCCTGTATCTCCCGCAGCGAGGAGCGGACATTCCCGGTTCTTGTTCTCCTAATTCTGGAGCTATGCAGTTTTCGGTGGTCCCCGCTTTCCTTGCACTTTTCTGTGTTTTTCTGGAGACATCAAAATCAAAGGATGTGAAATCTGTGGAATCGATTGCTTCAGTGCAGACAATCACTAAAGGGTTAAACAAGCACCACATGGTGCGACCCAGAACACACCGGATCACCAGCGAGACCACCAAGCCCACCCCTATCTGCAGCCGACCTTGTCACAGGATGAGGATATACCACGGGAAAGGGGTTCTGTGGCGCCTTCTCGCCGTACTGCGGATCCAGCCAAGGGTTAACGCAAAGAAGATGGAGGCGGTCAGCAAAGAGGCGGGAGACGGCGTCAACCAAGACCTACCAAGAGGAGATACAGCGTATCCAAGCACCAACCGCTAGATAACTCATTAAAGTTACCAATCTTCTAAATGATCGTGGGGTCATGTGTCATGTCATGTGCGGTGTCCTGAGGTGTATCACACATGATAGGATTAGATACACAGATCAGCAGACAATATCACACAGGATAGGATTAGATACACAGCTCAGCAGACTGTATCACACAGGAGAGGATTAGATACACAGCTCAGCAGACAGTATCACACAGGATAGGATTAGATACACAGCTCAGCAGACAGTATCACACAGGATAGGATTAGATACACAGCTCAGCAGACAGTATCACACAGGATAGGATTAGATACACAGCTCAGCAGTCAGTATCATACAGGGTAGGATTAGATACACAGCTCAGCAGGCAGTATCACACAGGATGGGATTAGATACACAGCTCAGCAGACAGTATCACACAGGATAGGATTAGATACACTGCTCAGCAGACAGTATCACACAGGATAGGATTAGATACACAGCTCAGCAGACTGTATCACACAGGAGAGGATTAGATACACAGCTCAGCAGACAGTATCACACAGGATAGGATTAGATACACCACCCAGCATACAGTATCACACAGGATAGGATTAGATACACCACCCAGCATACAGTATCACACAGGAAAGGATTAGATACACAGCTCAGCAGACAGTATCACACAGGATAGGATTAGATACACAGCTCAGCAGACAGTATCACACCGGACAGGATTGGATACACAGCTCAGCAGACAGTATCACACAGGATAGGATTAGATAAACAGCTCAGCAGACAGTATCACACATAATAGGATTAGATACATAGCCCAACAGGATCACACTCAGCAGACAGTATCACACATTATAGGGATTAGATACACAGCTCAGCAGACTGTACCACACACAATGGGATTAGATACACAGCTCAGCAGACAGTATCACACAGGATAGGATTAGATACACTGCTCAGCAGGTAGTATAACACATGGTAGGATTAGACACACAGCCCAATAGACAGTATAACACATGATGGGATTAGATACACAGCTCAGCAGACAGTATCACACAGGAAAGGATTAGATACACAGCTCAGCAGACAGTATCACACAGGATAGGATTAGATACACAGCTCAGCAGACAGTATCACACAGGAAAGGATTAGATACACAGCTCAGCAGACAGTATCACACAGGATAGGATTAGATACACAGCTCAGCAGACTGTATCACACATGATAGGATTAGATACACAGACAGCAGACAGTATCACACAGGATAGGATTAGATACACAGCTCAGAAGACTGTATCACACATGATAGGATTAGATACACAGATCAGCAGACATGTGTGTGTAGAAATATGTATATTTTTTTTAAGGAGAAGTGCGTCCCCATTGAGAAGTCGCTATGGGGTGCAGCGTCTCCTGGTTACACAGGAGTTCAGGGATAGAATGACCTGCGCTGTGTCTATGGTTTCCCACATAAAGGCCTAGGTGTGTTGTTATGAGCTGCCCTGCCATAGCAACCAATCACATTGAAACTGTTATTTTCCCAGTGCAGGTTACAAAATGAAAACTACAATCTTATTGGTTGCTATTGGAAACCTAATCTATGAGGCCTACCAAGGCCTGAGTACTACAGGAAATTGAATATTCAAACTTTATTACTGGGTACAGTGTAATATCAAATACTCACCTCTATGTAAAGTCATGCGCAGGCCCTCACCTGCCATGCACCATCCTCATGTCACACCCCATGCCCTCCTCTGTACCCCCACCACCATATCACTGACAAATAAAGTAATACCGCCATCTAGTGCTCATTGTTAATATGTGGAAAGCACAAGCAGACAATGTTGGTGGCCGCCGTTTCTCTATAGAATTGTTTTTTGTTTGGACAAATCACCACGAGCACCAGGGGCAGCTTGGTAGTAGCGATAGTAGTAGGCAACAGACTGATATATGATCATCGGGTTTATTATAGGAAGATATACAGCATAATAATGTATAATAGAAGCGCCCTGCACCTTCTATTAAGGGTGCGGCCAATGTATATACATATGTGATCAGTCCGAGCCCCACCCCTGGACATGTAGGAAATACAAAATCCACATATGGGTGCAGCCTAAGGGGGCGTTCACACGTTCCGCTAGTGTCACGTTCATAACGTAACGTTAGCGGAACGTGGTGTTTTGAACGCTTTTTTGCCCCATTTTAAAGAAGTCCGCCAAAAAACTGATGCGTTTTTTGAAAACTAATCCGTTTTTGACCAGTTTGAATTAAGATAATTGGTCAAACCTGTCAAAAACAGATGCGTGTTCAAAAACGAGCCAAAAACTAATTCAAAACGCCACGTGTGCCATCACCCTAATTGGTTCTCCAGCAATTAGAATTGAATCGATGGCTCCTCTGAAAGGATCGGGGTCATTATTATGGGTCGCAGATCCCGCACTGATCCAAGTCTTGCTCCAGTTGAGTATTTTGAAGTTTTAAGTGGCGCCTCTTATTCCAGACCCCGTCTATATGACCTGGAATGAAGCAGCCAGGGGGTCAGCCATGTCCTAATCCTCAACAACTTGTCAAATATGAACTTGCCCACCCCTTTAAACACTGGAATAACCTATAGGAAGCGGCTGCCCCTGTGGGTGTAATGGACCCATTTGCGCCCCCTACAATTCCCGCTCGTGTTTCCCAGTAATGAACAGGTTAAGCGTTGACCGCTTCTTGCTCGGGAGGCTTGGACTTTCCTCCTCCTTCTCCTGTTTCTCTATCATCCCAAATGGTAATCGGATGGCGCATGAGGCGTGGTCCACCAGTGCACGAGGCAGGGACCCCGTCTTCTTCCAGGCTTTGGATTTGGGGTCATAGATGAAGACGCCATCTTCTTTATTCATACGTCTTAGGGAGCCCCCTCCTGTGATATAAAGCTTGGATTGGAGGGTGGCCATACTGAACTGACAGCAGTCGAAGGCGGAGAGTGTGAGGGCGCTCCATTGGTCGCTGGCCGGACAGTAATACTCCGTCTCATTCACGTGGATCCACTCTTTCGCCTAAACAAAAGCCCCAAGAAATAAACTAGAGTTGTGGTAAAACTGATTGAAGCCTGGAAGCCTCTCATCACTTCAGGCTGCGTTCACACTTAACATCAATCAACGATCAAGAAAAACTTTTTCAAATCAGCCGAAAGCATGGTAATAGGGTGCGTTCAAACGTTGCGTTCTGTTTACATTTACATTGTGTTTTTAAACGCATTACAACAGCTGAGAAGAGGGGATTTACTTTAATTACATCACTGTTAACGCTTGCATTAACAAAACATGTGTAAATGCATTGTTAACACATGCTTAAACAGCGCGTTTAAATCAAGTTTTGTAAATGCAAGTGTTTACAGTAATGTAAATCACCTCTCCTCGACTGTTGTAATGCGTTTAAAAACGCAATGTAAACGCGAAGAAATGTGTGTGTGAATGCGGCCTCAGCCTTGAAGAAACTACTATCCTCTGCGCAAATATAGTATTTCTATGCACACTTCAGATGCAGCATGTGAACATGGCTTAATTATTGACATTTAAAAAATCCCCCCCCCCCCCCAAAAAAAAAACAAAACAAACCCCAAAACCCATGTAATCAAAAAATCCATAAATAATAAAACCTGATTTTCATAACTCACCGCATTCAATGTGCGCCCTCCAACACAGAAAATCTTATCGCCAATGGCGGCCATTCCGTGGTCGCATCGGGGAAAGGTCATGGCACGATTTACCACCCAGCGCCTCAGTCTGGGCAAATAGCTGTAAACTTCATTAAGAGTCTTACTAGTAGAATAGCCGCCTGCAGGCAAATACATAATAACACAATAAGACTCTATGGCAGGAGCCCCATGTTTAAGTGTTTGAAGGGAATTTGGCTAGTCAGTGTTAGGAACTTGTCCCTGGAGAGATGTGTAATCATACCTCACACTGCTGTGCTCTGTGCTCTCTGCAGCCAGTGTTATGTATTGTCCCTGGAGAGATGTGTAATCATACCTCACACTGCTGTGCTCTGTGCTCTGTGCAGCCAGTGTTATGTATTGTCCCTGGAGAGATGTGTAATCATACCTCACACTGCTGTGCTCTCTGCAGCCAGTGTTATGTATTGTCCCTGGAGAGATGTGTAATCAGACCTCACACTGCTGTGCTCTGTGCTCTGTGCAGCCAGTGTTATGTATTGTCCCTGGAGAGATGTGTAATCATACCTCACACTGCTGTGCTCTGTGCTCTCTGCAGCCAGTGTTATGTACTGTCTCAAGAGAGATGTGTAATCAGACCTCACACTGCTGTGCTCTGTGCTCTTAGCTACCAGTGTTATGTATTATCCCTGGAGAGACGTTTAATCAGACCTCACACTGCTGTGCTCTGTGCTCTCTGCAGTCAGTGTTATGTATTGTCCCTGGAGAGATATGTAATTATACCTCACACTGCTGTGCTCTGTGCTCTCTGCAGCCAGTGTCATGTACTGTCCCTGGAGAGATGTGTAATCAGACCTCACACTGCTGTGCTCTGTGCTCTCTGCAGCCAGTGTTATGTATTGTCCCTGGAGAGATGTGTAATCAGACCTCACACTGCTGTGCTCTGTGCTCTCTGCAGCCAGTGTTATGTATTGTCCCTGGAGAGATGTGTAATCAGACCTCACACTGTTGTGCTCTGTGCTCTCTGCAGCCAGTGTTATGTATTGTCCCTGGAGAGATGTGTAATCAGACCTCACACTGCTGTGCTCTGTGCTCTCTGCAGCCAGCGTTATGTACTGTGTCTGGAGAGATGTGTAATCATACCTCACACTGCTGTGCTCTGTGCTCTCTGCAGCCAGTGTTATGTATTGTCCCTGGAGAGATGTGTAATCATTCCTCACACTGCTGTGCTCTGTGCTCTCTGCAGCCAGCGTTATGTACTGTGTCTGGAGAGATGTGTAATCATACCTCACACTGCTGTGCTCTGTGCTCTCTGCAGCCAGTGTCATGTATCCTCCCTGGAGAGATGTGTAATCATTCCTCACACTGCTGTGCTCTGTGCTCTCTGCAGCTAGTGTTATGTATTGTCCCTGGGGAGATGTGTAATCAGACCTCACACTGCTGTGCTCTGTGCTCTCTGCGGCCAGTGTTATGTATCGTCCCTGGAGAGATGTGTAATGATACTTTTGTGTATGTTAGTAGCAGCTGTACTGTGATGTATGGGTCTATATTCCAGAATTGTAACTTCTATAAATGCACTAGGGGTGTGTCCTAACACTGCTGTGCTTCACACTCTGTATAATAAAATGCTTCACTAGTGCTACTACTGCAGTCGCTCAGCATAGGGGAGATGCTTTGTGTATTATTATTAGTAACAGCAGGACTGTGAAATTTGGATTTATATTCCAGGATTGTAGCATCTCCGAGTGCACTGGGGGTGTGTCCTCACACTGCTGTTCTCTTGGATCCCTGCATTGGGCTGTACAATAGCCTCTTCTCTCTGCAGTTTAATGCAGAGAGCTAAGAGCACAGCAGTGTTAGGTTTAGTCTCATATTTACCAGATATGTACATGATGCCCTTATGAGTTGTGCCAGCGTGATCGGCCACAGCGATGGGGAAGGGGGCGGTGTATTCCCACTTGTTTTCGGCGGGGTGGTACTCCTCCACGCTCTGGGTGAGATGGCCGAGCAGGGAGCCTCCGCCCACAGCGATGATACGTTCCCCAATCACTTCGGTGTGGAAACGCGTTCTTCTCTCCAACATCCCGGCAACTTGTAGCCATGAGCCGGAGCGCGGGTCAAAGCGGTGAACCTGCAGGGTGAAGTCACATGATCAATGATGTGCCACGCGGGGTGGGGGTACGCTGCCATCCCTTGCTTACACATCTGGATGTCATGGCCCCGCCCCTGCTTAGTGGTCACAACAATCAACTACCACATCTGAAGTCTGATACAATGTATCAGTGTGAACTATCCTCTAGGAGTCATCTCCTGTCCTGATACGTATCTCTACTTCCTGTCATCTGCTTTGTACATCTGAGGGTTTGGTACATTTGTGTCCTGTGGACATTCCCTGCGAGTTAATCATTTCCCTCTTCTCCCCGTAGTTTGTTGCAATGTATCAGTCTGGGTTGGCTAACAATTGCAACAAACCCTCAGCTATGAGACATGAGATGTTACGAGTCTTTATTCATGTGAAGCAAGCAGAGATCTTAACAATGGGGAGACACAAAGTATATCTTATAGTATGATGATTGAGTGGCCTCATCCCTATCCTGTGTATAAGGTTAAGTGTCAGATTGTTAGGGGCCTTCAGTGATTGGGGAAATGGGGGGCACCCATTTAGGGAATATGGGTCATGGGGGTCTGAACACTGACAGAACCAAACAATCCATCCTGTGTATAGAGGATAAGTGGACATCCCCTTTAAAAGGCCAAGTAGTTAGTGAAAGTCTCTACAGTGCCCGGAGCTCGTGACCCCCCATAAACCCAATAACAGCGTCACCTCGTTTGATGGATGTTTTCCAGACGGGTCAAATTTAGTTTGTCCTCCGATGACGTAGAGGAAGTCATTGATGACGGCCACGCAGTGATTGTACACGGGGGAGCACATCTCTCCGAGCTCAGACCACGAGCTGCCATCATCGCCTTGTACCCAGATACTACCCAAGACCTGGTTATCAGTGGTCCTGCCCCCCAGAACCAGGAGCTTGTCACAACTGGACCTCATGGTGGCGCCTTCGCAGTGCAGGGTGGGCTGAGCGTACACCTGGGAGTGGTACTTCAGCGCCTCCTGGAGGTATCTAAAGCAGCGGGAGTCAGTCATCATGACCGGGGTCTCCTTGACGTATCTCTGGAGGTCTTCTAGAGAGATCAGCGGGAAGCGGACCCTCTTGAGAACATCTGCAGCTGCCGTCAGTCTTGATGGGTCATGCTGCAGCCACGACACCGCCATGCGGAACAGGTCCAGCTCGCTGCAGCCCTGCGGTTCCTCCAGAAGTTTACACAAGGTCTCTCTATCTACCAGGTTGAGGTCTCCAGGATGACCAGGGACAGAGTGATGGATGAGTCCGGTGGCCTTCTCAGCCAGCTCCTCCGGCCCGCGCCTCTTGGTGATCTTCAGGACGTCCATGCATGTGTCCCGGTTCAGTCCGTCTTCTAAAAAGCGGAGGCAGAGTTTCACCGCTTCCCGGACGAGCAGAACCTCTGCCGCCTTTAAGGTGTCTTCAACATTGTCCCAAGACAGCTGCAGCCTGCTGGAGTAGATGAAGTCCAGGAGGTTCTGGAGGCCTCTGGCGCTGACATCCCTCAATCTGATGGAGCCTCCGACTTTCGGATCAGCAAACAGCAGCTGACAGTAGGAACTGGCTGAGGCCAGGATAATCTTATGGGCCGGGAACAGCGCCCCCTCAGCCTCCAGAGTGACATCGCAGAGGTCCTGCTGCGAGCGCAACAGTCGCATCCTCTCCAGTAGTTTCTCTGGGTAGTTGTCGGATGTGAAGGTGCTGTTGACGGATCCGTTCTGCATTTTGGCCGATGGATGAGACATACGCGGCCGTCTCCTGAGGATCTGCTCCAGGTCGCTGCAGTCACATTGTGTACTTGGCGTTGTCAGCTACAGCACTCCCATCACCCAGCGCCTGGCAATGTCCCATACCTGTCCCTTCAAACAATAACACAAGTGACCCCGGGGGCCCCGAGCGCCGCGCCTGATTGGCTGAGCCCGGTCAGGTAGAACTAGAGCAGGTCCGGGCTTGTGCACCTTAGAAACCAGAGACGGCAGGAATGTAAAAGGTCAACAGTAGTAACGGAGGCGAAATAGAACTAACGCAGCGCAGGAGACCGGACACACCGCACTCACATGTGTAGCCCCAATCATGAAAGGAAGGCCAGGGCTGCAGTAATGACTGACACAGAGCAGACACAGAAGAGCAGATTTATATTGCCAGTCATGATCTGAGGAAAGCTGGGTGGCCCTGGTGATGGGCGTAGTTGGAGGCGATTATTGTAGGAAAAGGGAAGGGGATACCTGAACTCTTTAAAAGCCACCATTTAGCCAAGAGCAGAATAGAATACCTCCTGCTCAGGAGTTTGGAAAAGCTGGGTGGCAAATGCTATTAAAATTGAAGGTAACCTTATGCAATAATCACTAGAGCTCCTCCTAGTGGTGGCTGTATATACAGTATGTAGTAATCTCCTGAGCTCCCCCTAGTGGTGGCTGTATATACAGTATGTAGTAATCTCCTGAGCTCCTCCTAGTGGTGGCTATATATACAGTATGTAGTAATCTACTGAGCTCCTCCTAGTGGTGGCTGTATATACAGTATGCAGTAATCTCCTGAGCTCCTCCTAGTGGTGGCTGTATATACAGGATGTAGTAATCTCGTGAGCTCCTCCTAGTGGTGGCTGTATATACAGTATATAGTAATCTCCTGAGCTCCTCCTAGTGGTGGCTGTATATACAGTATGTAGCAATCTCCTGAGCTCCTCCTAGTGGTGGCTGTATATACAGTATGTAGTAATATGCTGAGCTCCTCCTAGTGGTGGCTGTATATACAGTATATAGTAATCTCCTGAGCTCCTCCTAGTGGTGGTGTATATACAGTATGTAGTAATCTCCTGAGCTCCTCCTAGCGGTGGCTGTATATACAGTATGTAGTAATCTCCTGAGCTCCCCCTAGTGGTGGCTGTATATACAGGATGTAGTAATCTCCTGAGCTCCTCCTAGTGGTGGCTGTATATACAGTATGTAGTAATCCCCTGAGCTCCTCCTAGTGGTGGCTGTATATACAGTATGTAGTAATATCCTGAGCTCCTCCTAGTGTTGGCTGTATATACAGTATGTAGTAATCTCCTGAACTCCTCCTAGTGGTGGCTGTATATACAGTATGTAGTAATCTCCTGAGCTCCCTCTAGTGGTGGCTGTATGTACAGTATGCAGTAATCTCCTGAGCTCCTCCTAGTGGTGGCTGTATATACACTATGTAGTAATCTCCTGAGCTCCTCCTAGTGGTGGCTGTATATACAGTATGTAGTAATCTCCTGAGCTCCCCCTAGTGGTGGTGTATATACAGTATGTAGTAATATGCTGAGCTCCTCCTAGTGGTGGCTGTATATACAGTACGTAGTAATCTCCTAGTGGTGACTGCAATCATAGAAAATGTTATAAAGTAATCTGCTGCAGATGATTTACTTTGTATCAGAACAATATAGCTAAAATATAAAAAGAAATTAATATCCCAGGAATGTAACCTAATCCTTTCATGGACCCCGCCCACAAATATAAAATTACAATAACAACATCCACAACAGATGAACTCAATGTGATCTTTACTGGAGCCAGCGAGGCGGACGTTACATTGTGTCATCTCAGATTGAATGGAAATTATAAGCAAAAAGTGTAAAAATAAGAACTGTAGATAAAGAAAAATTTTCACAGTTTCAATGGGAAAGAACAATTAGCATTAACCCTGTAAGGTGTCTGGGCCGTGCGCCACGACGAATGGACCGTGCAGAGGACGTGGCACTGGAATGATGGGAAGTCTTAGAATGAATTGTAATTAATGGGCAGGAAGTGGGGGGCGCTCTACCGAGGAGAAGGGTCTCCACGAATCTCTTGCTGTGGACGTGGTCCGAGTCCACGCATCCACAATGAAAATATAGCCTGCAGTAACCGTCCTCCCCCTCTAGGGTCACCAGTGAGAAATAGGACCCGCCCTCTGATCCGAGCCCTGTGCAGCCACATGTATTATATATTGTCCCTGGAGAGATGTGTAATCATACCTTACACTGCTGTGCTCTGTGCTCTCTGCAGCCAGTGTTATGTATTGTCCCTGGAGAGATGTGTAATTATAATATGCTAGTAGTAGCAGCAGGACTGTGAAACATGAATTTATATTACAGGATTGTAGTTTCTTCAAATACACTTGAGATGTGTCCTCACACTGCTGGGTTCTGTGCACTGATCCCCTTCTGGCTGAATACTAGAGCAGTCACTCTATGGATAGGGGATGTAGAAAGCACAGCAGTGTGAGGACCCCCTTCTGATTGTGACTATAAGCAGACTGTATATGTAGATGGATAGTGAAGCAGAGTTCTCCAGCACAGGGACCCCCAGACTCCCCAGAAGGGGGGGGGGGGGGATGGTATTTCTGCCAATCCCTCCCTGGCCCTAGTATTAGGGGAGGGGATCCTATATACATATATACAATAATCACACCCCCACTCTCATCAAATAAACTCTCTATATAACACAGAATATATTATAATTCCCAGAGACCCCCCCCCCTCCTCCTCCTCCCCCTCCCCACCCTGTGGGTGCTACAGTCTATGCTCTCACCTTATATCCTGAATTGCACTTTTCCAGTAACGGCCACTTTGGTAAGTGAGGACTAGAGGGGGCGATGAGAGCATGTGAGGACCCCAACAAGCCCCCCATTACACCCCATCACCTTAGAGCTACAGTGTAAGGTCAGTGACCCCACACAACACCCGAGGGTCGGGGTGCCCCCAGCAGATGACACCATTACCGAGTCACACTGGGGGGTTTATACAAGTGCATAAGTTATCATACCCTCCATCACTAAGGGCCTTTAAGAAAATTAAAGGGTCCCCAGTGATAAAAGACCCACTCCCTACTGAAACTAATAAAGGGGGGTCCTACCGGACCCCTCTAACCGAACACAAGGAAAGACGTCTGAACACGGAGAACTGTAGGGCTACTGTCTCTCCATGTCAGGATGATCAGCGTGTTGTATAGCGGACAACCCCTTTAAGACAGCATCCCTCATCCAGTTCTAGGTATACATATTGAAGTAAGTGCCCCCCAGTATTTACACATGTAGCAGATATAGTGGGGTCTAGTCACAGTGTTCCCCCATAAGACAAGCGGGACGGCTTCCCGGCTCAGCATTCCTGAGTTATAAATCATAAATGGTGCGTTACATAGGTCCATGGAGGTCAGAAGCCCCCTACAGGCCGGGGTCACAGGGTGCAGCCAATGGCTGACCACTAGTTTCCGTCACAGTGGGTCAGTCACCAGCAGGACTCCTGCCCATGGGACCATACACAGCCATAGAGATACATAATACATGAGATACGTCAGTCTGTTCAGACACCACTAGGGGGAGATCTCTACATAAACACTCTATGATAGAGAGCTCCCCCTAGTGGTGACCACTAGACAGAAAATAATCCTAATTTCACATTATACCAATAAAAAAAATCTATGATGAAATATTATTCCAATATTTTGGTAATGGGGCAGCATTTGTCAGGAGGGGACAAGTGCTGGAAAGAATGACATCAGAATCCCTAAGAAGCGCTTCCCTTAACCCTATGGCTGTGTGACAGTGATCTGCAGAGATGTGGGCCCCCTCCCGCAGTGGTCGCCATCACAGGGTTCAGGCTTCTGGTCCTGAGTTGGGGTTCGGCAGCTTCTTAGATTTGCTCCTCACCCATTACCTGTCCCTGGTGGTCCGCACCCCCACAGGTCTGGGGCAGGAAAGGTCAAGTAAAGCAGCGTTCAGACTCAGCCGTTACGGGCGGGGGCTTCACATTCAGCATGGAGACCACCGCTCGCCGCCAGGGAGGACGACTGACACACAAGATGGCGTCACGTTACCCTCCGCTAAGAGGTCCAGACTGGGAGCGGGTGCGCCTCTGTGTTGAAGACAAACTTGTCCAGGTTCAGCAAATCCACATCGTCAGAAAAAAGTAGAAATAAATATTTGAGGGTCTCCCCGAGGAAGAAGCTCTCCATCTTGTCCCGCGGCTCCGGGCTGGTGGGGTTCTGCACGTTGTTGATGGACGTGTAACCGCCAGAGGGGACCTAAGGAGACAACGTGGATAATAAGCGCATGTCTGCGCATCTCCTGCCCTGATACTTTGTTGCAATGTATCAGTACAGATAAAACACATAAGAGATTAGATTAAGATTATACAGAATTATCATCTAGAGTGGATGCAATTGAAGCAAACCTCCAGCTGTGTACAATAATCAGGGAGAACCGGATTTAGCTTATATTCACTGACAGCAAGCAGGGAACCCACAATAATCATCTTATCGGCCATGGTGGCCTCAGCAGTCACAGGGGCTACAGACACTTGTAATACACAACAGCCATGAGACCCCAATGTGTAAGCCCCCCATACCCGGGTGTATTTGTTGAAGTTCTGCAGTATCTCCCAGCCCCAGTCCTGATACTTGGTGTCTCCGGTGAAGCGATACAGATAGAAGAGGCTTTCCACAGTCTCAGGCCGCAGCAGGTTGTGTCTGTCCGCAGGCTGCAGGGACACAAGACATCCGTGGTCACAGAGAGAGGAGAACATCAGATGGGGGTCACAGAGAGAGGAGAACATCACACGGGGGGTCACAGAGAGAGGAGAACATCACATGGGGGGTCACAGAGAGGAGAACATCACATGGGGGGTCACAGAGAGAGGAGAACATCACATGGGGGGTCACAGAGAGAGGAGAACATCAGATGGGGGTCACAGAGAGAGGAGAACATCAGATGGGGGTCACAGAGAGGAGAACATCACACAGGGGGGTCACAGAGAGAGGAGAACATCACATGGGGGGTCACAGAGAGAGGAGAACATCACATGGGGGGTCACAGAGAGAGGAGAACATCAGATGGGGGTCACAGAGAGAGGAGAACATCACACAGGGGGGTCACAGAGAGAGGAGAACATCACATGTGGGGTCACAGAGGAAGGAAAGAACATCACCCGGGGGGTCACAGAGAAAGGAAAGAACATCACCCGGGGGGTCACAGAGAGAGGAGAACATCAGATGGGGGTCACAGAGAGAGGAGAACATCACACAGGGGGGTCACAGAGAGAGGAGATCACATGGGGGGTCACAGAGAGAGGAGAACATCACATGGGGGTCACAGAGAGAGGAGAACATCACACAGGGGGGTCACAGAGAGAGGAGAACATCACACGGGGGTCACAGAGAGGAGAACATCACACGGGGGTCACAGAGAGGAGAACATCACACGGGGGTCACAGAGAGGAGAACATCACATGGGGGGTCACAGAGAGGAGAACATCACATGGGGGGTCACAGAGAGGAGAACATCACACGGGGGGTCACAGAGAGGAGAACATCACACGGGGGGTCACAGAGAGGAGAACATCACACGGGGGGTCACAGAGAGGAGAACATCACACGGGGGGTCACAGAGAGAGGAGAACATCACACGGGGGGTCACAGAGAGAGGAGAACATCACACGGGGGGTCACAGAGAGAGGAGAACATCACACGGGGGGTCACAGAGAGAGGAGAACATCACACGGGGGGTCACAGAGAGAGGAGAACATCACACGGGGGGTCACAGAGAGAGGAGAACATCACACGGGGGGTCACAGAGAGAGGAGAACATCACACGGGGGGTCACAGAGAGAGGAGAACATCACACGGGGGGTCACAGAGAGAGGAGAACATCACACGGGGGGTCACAGAGAGAGGAGAACATCACACGGGGGGTCACAGAGAGAGGAGAACATCACACGGGGGTCACAGAGAGGAGAACATCACACGGGGGGTCACAGAGAGGAGAACATCACACGGGGGGTCACAGAGAGAGGAGAACATCACACGGGGGGGTCACAGAGAGAGGAGAACATCACACGGGGGGGTCACAGAGAGAGGAGAACATCACACAGGGGGTCACAGAGAGAGGAGAACATCACACGGGGGGTCACAGAGAGAGGAGAACATCACACGGGGGGTCACAGAGAGAGGAGAACATCACACGGGGGGTCACAGAGAGGAGAACATCACACGGGGGGTCACAGAGAGGAGAACATCACACGGGGGGTCACAGAGAGAGGAGAACATCACACGGGGGTCACAGAGAGGAGAACATCACACGGGGGTCACAGAGAGAGGAGAACATCACACGGGGGGTCACAGAGAGAGGACATCACACGGGGGTCTCACCTTCACGTCGATGTCCTTGCTGCCCTGTGACGCGTGCAGGAGGAAGTGTGAGATCTCGGGGCTCAGACCGGTCTCCATCTGCCGGTACATCTGGTAACAAGTCTCCATGAGGGCCACAGCAATCTCCATGTGGTCACTGGTGATCCCGTTATGGGCCCCCAAAGCCAACGTCCCAGGGAGGAAGCAGACCAGATGATCCTGAGAGCAAAGAGCAAGAGTCACCATCCACCTCCACTGGTGTCATCAGTCCCCCCCCCGCCAGGAGCCTCGGCCGGTGTCATCAGTCCCCCCCCCGCCAGGAGCCTCGGCCGGTGTCATCAGTCCCCCCCCCGCCAGGAGCCTCGTCCGGTGTCATCAGTCCCCCCCCCCCGCCAGGAGCCTCGGTCGGTGTCATCAGTCCCCTCCCGCCAGGAGCCTCGGCTGGTGTCATCAGTCCCCTCCCCCCAGGAGCCTCAGCCGGTGTCATCAGTCCCCTCCCCCCAGGAGCCTCGGTCGGTGTCATCAGTCCCCTCCCGCCAGGAGCCTCGGCCGGTGTCATCAGTCCCCTCCCCCCAGGAGCCTCGGCCGGTGTCATCAGTCCCCTCCCCCCAGGAGCCTCAGCCGGTGTCATCAGTCCCCCCCCCGCCAGGAGCCTCGGCCGGTGTCATCAGTCCCCCCCCCGCCAGGAGCCTCGTCCGGTGTCATCAGTCCCCCCCCCCCGCCAGGAGCCTCGGCCGGTGTCATCAGTCCCCTCCCGCCATGAGCCTCGGTCGGTGTCATCAGTCCCCTCCCGCCAGGAGCCTCGGCTGGTGTCATCAGTCCCCTCCCCCCAGGAGCCTCAGCCGGTGTCATCAGTCCCCTCCCCCCAGGAGCCTCAGCCGGTGTCATCAGTCCCCTCCCGCCAGGAGCCTCGGTCGGTGTCATCAGTCCCCTCCCGCCAGGAGCCTCGGCTGGTGTCATCAGTCCCCTCCCCCCAGGAGCCTCAGCCGGTGTCATCAGTCCCCTCCCCCCAGGAGCCTCGGTCGGTGTCATCAGTCCCCTCCCCCCAGGAGCCTCGGTCGGTGTCATCAGTCCCCTCCCCCCAGGAGCCTCGGTCGGTGTCATCAGTCCCCTCCCCCCAGGAGCCTCGGTCGGTGTCATCAGTCCCCTCCCCCCAGGAGCCTCGGTCGGTGTCATCAGTCCCCTCCCCCCAGGAGCCTCGGTCGGTGTCATCAGTCCCCTCCCCCCAGGAGCCTCGGTCGGTGTCATCAGTCCCCTCCCGCCAGGAGCCTCGGCCGGTGTCATCAGTCCCCTCCCCCCAGGAGCCTCAGCCGGTATCATCCGTCCCCTCCCCCCAGGAGCCTCAGCCGGTGTCATCAGTCCCCTCCCCCCAGGAGCCTCAGCCGGTGTCATCAGTCCCCTCCCCCCAGGAGCCTCAGCCGGTGTCATCAGTCCCCTCCCCCCAGGAGCCTCAGCCGGTGTCATCAGTCCCCTCCCCCCAGGAGCCTCGGGTGGTGTCATCAGTCCCCTCCCCCCAGGAGCCTCGGCCGGTGTCATCAGTCCCCTCCCCCCAGGAGCCTCGGGTGGTGTCATTAGCCCCCCCCCCCTTCAATACAGTCCAGTGCCTCTGGTCTCCCTCTCCTGTGATGTAAGGAGTCACTCAGTCCCTCCCTACTGCCCCGTGACCCCCAGTATAACCTGACAAGTATGAACAGGGGTCACTCATGTATGGATGAAGCTGTCGGTCCCGGTGTCCATTCTCCAGGCTGTGCAGCAGCGCCACTCTGTGGGGGATCAGGGGTACTGCAGCTCTATTAATAAAGCAATAACAAGACCCTCACCATTTTGGGGCTGAAGTGACCGTGAGAGAGCTCCCCGATGAAGGTCAGCTTGTTCGGCTCAGATTTTCGTAAGAGGTTTTTCTTGACGCCTTCGATGGCCTGCATGTAATCTTCTAAGAACCTGCAGGGAGGAGCAATGGAGGAGGATGGTAAAAGTAGCACCTGCAGGAGGCAGAGGGCCCGGGGGAGCACCTGCAGGAGGCAGAGGACCTCCCGATCCACCATGAACTGTATGTCACTGTGCACACCTGCTGCAAAGGTCATCACCATGCACCTGCTGTGCACTGTGCTCTCTGCAAAGAACTGCTCCACAGAAGACTGCTACCGCCTCTACTCAGATCAGGGAGGAAATGGTGTGGAGAAGCTTAATGCACAGAGCTAAGAAGACACACCGCCAAAGCACTTGGAAAAGTGACAATCATGGAACATAAAATCATATATCACAGTCCTGCTGCTACTACCAGCACACACATAGCTATGATTACACATCCCTCCAGGGACAATACATAACACTGGCTGCAGAGAGCACAGAGCACAGCAGTGTGAGGTATGATTACACATCTCTCCAGGGATAATACATAACACTGGCTGCAGAGAGCACAGAGCACAGCAGTGTGAGGTATGATTACACATCTCTCCAGGGACAATACATAACACTGGCTGCAGAGAGCACAGAGCACAGCAGTGTGAGGTATGATTATACATCTCTCCAGGGACAATATATAACACTGGCTGCAGAGAGCACAGAGCACAGCAGTGTGAGGTATGATTACACATCTCTCCATGGACAGTACATAACACTGGCTGCAGAGAGCACAGAGCACAGCAGTGTGAGGTATGATTACACATCTCTCCAGGGACAATACATAACACTGGCTGCAGAGAGCACAGAGCACAGCAGTGTGAGGTATGATTACACATCTCTCCAGGGACAGTACATAACACTGGCTGCACCTGCTGACAGTTTCCCTTTAATAGTGGTTATTATGAAGAACTTACGATTTCTCTTTTTTGCCGCTCTGAATCCACTGCTTCAGTAAATACTCATAGTAACTGTCAGCTCTGGCACCCAGGGTGAAGACTCCAAGATGGCTGAACTGTCCGCTGTTGGTATTGATGAACATGGGCACCAGGCCGTCTCTCTTCCCGGATAAGGAGTGGACGTGCTGCGTGACCTGATCCACCACTTTCTGTATAATAAAAGACAAAACTATAATATACAAATATTTATACATAAAACATAATAAACATCTAATATATAAAGCTGAGTGTGTGTGAGCCATTGTCTGCTGCTGCTGGGGCAGTTAGAAGCTGAGCTGTGATTGGTTGCTGTTCTGCCACAGGTCATTAATATGAGCTCTGAGCTGTGATTGGTTACTAGAGGCAATGAGTATAAAACACTTATGTGTGACGTAAAATGGACAGTCACCGAAAGAGACTGCCAGAGACCGTATAAAATATTGATACATATAAAATATTTTTTATTAACCCATTCTATTTTGTTATAACTAAGAGTAGTCATTTACTATCCCAGGCAATGCCGGGAGCTACAGCTAGTATGAATATAAAACCTCTGATTTACCTTGAACTGCTCGTCTCCGGTCAGCCTGGACAGCTCTCTGAACTCCAACTGGACGCTGGTCACCTCGGCCACGGTGCTGTCAGACGTCCAGCGTGGGGGGTGGGCAGTGCCCTTTCCAATATTGACATCGGAGTAAGGCACTTTGGACGGGGTGTTGAAGGCCGGGAGCAGGCGGGTGCCGATGTCTTTCTGAGGACGCAGAAGAGAGGAGACAGACAAGAGGTGATGAAGCAGCAATCAGCGAGAGTTCAAGTGACACTCGCTCAGTGCTGCAATCCCTGCACATAACCCTAGATGGCGATAGATCACTGGTAATGTTTACATCCTGGCAATTCCATGGAGCACCACTAGATGGTGCAATAACTCAGCGATGCTCTAGTGCAGGGAAACTACAACTCCCAGCATCCGGCTGGAGCTGCAGGATGCAGATCTCTGCTATAGATGGTGTCTTAGCCTCACACGGTCCACTGCGCACAGACAATGGGGGTAACAGAGCAGAACGTACTGCCTTGTCCAGGAACAGTGGGTCCTGGGTGAGGTGGTAGGTGCTCAGCAGGCCGCCCAGGATCCGGATGGTGCTCTCAAACAGGTTGACATCCACGTTTTTATCGAAGCTCAGCTTGGTGGCCACCCACTCCCTGGCCTCCTGAAACTCTGACAACAAGAAAGAGAAAACACAAGTCTGTACTAACATAACAATTGTCACAGCTGAGGGTTTGTTACAAGTGCATCCAGCTGCAGAAATCTCTCTCTTTCTTCTACTGGTAGTTTGTTACCATGTATCAGTACAGAATTGAGCTTGGATACAATTGTCTGGACTGGATACAAGTGAAACAAACGCTCAGCTGTGAAAAGATTCTCATTCTTCCACATTCACTGCCAGCAAGCAGATGTACTGGACAGTTATAGTCACCTTCTTTCAGGCCGAGGATCCACATGGTGTCCAGCGCGTCTATCAGGGTGAGGCCGAGGCCAAACCATTCGCTGTAGGATTTGGAGATGGGTTTGAGCTCGTCGTGGCCCCAGGCGAACTCCTTGTACCCGCTCCAGGCGTGACGGAACGCCTCCACCACCGCCTCCTGCCGCTCAGAGATGGGGACTGCGGGGGAGAGAGCGGTCACCACCTGCACATCACACACCGCGGACCCCATAACACAAAGCCCACCCCCCTGTACCTGGCTCCTTCTGCTCAGGGGCGTCCTGCGGAGGGGCACGCGTGGCCTCAGGGGCTTTGTTTGGGGAAGGGGCTGATGTCTGGACGGGATCTATCACCGCTCCTCTCCAGCTGCAAAGGAATAAGACAATGCTGACACTAGACCTGGTGAGGAGCTCTGCTTGCTGTCAGTGAACACAAACCTGGATTTCACTACAGCACAATCTCATTCCTGCTCACAGCTGATGGGTCGTTACAATTTCTCTCCACCGATGCGCTATAACGCACATGTAGCACAAGCACAAACGGACAGCAAGCAGAGATCTTGGAAATGTAATGTGTTATAATCCTGGCCCATGGCGGGGGGGTTACACCTACCTGATGACCGGTTGGTTGTTCTCCGTCTCGTCCGGACGCTGCTCATTATCCTCCAGCTTCTGGCTCCTGTCTGGGGGTTGTTGTAGGTTCGGGGGTCCGCGCTTATTCGGTCTTCTGGGTTTCTACAAAAAAAAAAAAAAAATTAACATGAAAAAAATTTGCCAAATAATCCAAAACACCCCAGAGACCCCGGTACCTGCTGCTGCGGCAGTGGTGGCGGCTTTGGTAACTTGTCCTCGGGATCTTCGGCCTGCTTGGGGGCAGGTAACACGGCCGGGTGTGCGGGGTTATATCCGGGGACATCCCGACCCTCCCAGCCCCCCTCTATCTGATTCATCAAACCTAACGAGACAGAGGTAAACGATTACAGATCAGATCATACAGAAAGCCTGGAAACAACCAAATCCACTGCCAAACCGGTCCAACTACATTCTCTATAACAGAGCAAACGTACAGGCGGCACCATGTTACACCCTGTATTATCCTCCAGGGCTGCACTCACTATTCTGCTGCTGGTGCAGTCACTGTACATACATGACATTACTTATCCTGTACTGATCCTGAGTTACATCCTGTATTATCCTCCAGGGCTGCACTCACTATTCTGCTGCTGGTGCAGTCACTGTACATACATGACATTACTTATCCTGTACTGATCCTGAGTTACATCCTGTATTATACCCCAGAGCTGCACTCACTATTCTGCTGCTGGTGCAGTCACTGTGTACATACATGACATTACTTATCCTGTACTGATCCTGAGTTACATCCTGTATTATACTCCAGAGCTGCACTCACTATTCTGCTGCTGGTGCAGTCACTGTGTACATACATGACATTACTTATCCTGTACTGATCCTGAGTTACATCCTGTATTATACTCCAGAGCTGCACTCACTATTCTGCTGCTGGTGCAGTCACTGTGTACATACATGACATTACTTATCCTGTACTGATCCTGAGTTACATCCTGTATTATACCCCAGAGCTGCACTCACTATTCTGCTGCTGGTGCAGTCACTGTGTACATACATGACATTACTTATCCTGTACTGATCCTGAGTTACATCCTGTATTATACTCCAGAGCTGCACTCACTATTCTGCTGCTGGTGCAGTCACTGTGTACATACATGACATTACTTATCCTGTACTGATCCTGAGTTACATCCTGTATTATACCCCAGAGCTGCACTCACTATTCTGCTGCTGGGGCAGTCACTGTGTACATACATGACATTACTTATCCTGTACTGATCCTGAGTTACATCCTGTATTATACCCCAGAGCTGCACTCACTATTCTGCTGCTGGTGCAGTCACTGTGTACATACGTGACATTACTTATCCTGTACTGATCCTGAGTTACATCCTGTATTATACCCCAGAGCTGCACTCACTATTCTGCTGCTGGGGCAGTCACTGTGTACATACATGACATTACTTATCCTGTACTGATCCTGAGTTACATCCTGTATTATACCCCAGAGCTGCACTCACTATTCTGCTGCTGGTGCAGTCACTGTGTACATACGTGACATTACTTATCCTGTACTGATCCTGAGTTACATCCTGTATTATACCCCAGAACTGCACTCACTATTCTGCTGCTGGTGCAGTCACTGTGTACATACATGACATTACTTATCCTGTACTGATCCCGAGTTACATCCTGTATTATACCCCAGAGCTGCACTCACTATTCTGCTGGTGGTGCAGTCACTGTGTACATACATGACATTACTTATCCTGTACTGATCCTGAGTTACATCCTGTATTATACCCCAGAGCTGCACTCACTATTCTGCTGCTGGTGCAGTCACTGTGTACATACATGACATTACTTATCCTGTACTGATCCTGAGTTACATCCTGTATTATACTCCAGAGCTGCACTCACTATTCTGCTGCTGGTGCAGTCACTGTGTACATACATGACATTACTTATCCTGTACTGATCCTGAGTTACATCCTGTATTATACTCCAGAGCTGCACTCACTATTCTGCTGCTGGTGCAGTCACTGTGTACATACATGACATTACTTATCCTGTACTGATCCCGAGTTACATCCTGTATTATACTCCAGAGCTGCACTCACTATTCTGCTGCTGGTGCAGTCACTATGTACATACATGACATTACTTATCCTGTACTGATCCTGAGTTACATCCTGTATTATACCCCAGAGCTGCACTCACTATTCTGCTGCTGGTGCAGTCACTGTGTACATACATGACATTACTTATCCTGTACTGATCCTGAGTTACATCCTGTATTATACCCCAGAGCTGCACTCACTATTCTGCTGCTGGTGCAGTCACTGTGTACATACATGACATTACTTATCCTGTACTGATCCTGAGTTACATCCTGTATTATACTCCAGAGCTGCACTCACTATTCTGCTGCTGGTGCAGTCACTGTGTACATACATGACATTACTTATCCTGTACTGATCCTGAGTTACATCCTGTATTATACCCCAGAGCTGCACTCACTATTCTGCTGCTAGTACAGTCACTGTGTACATACATGACATTACTTATCCTGTACTGATCCTGAGTTACATCCTGTATTATACCCCAGAGCTGCACTCACTATTCTGCTGCTGGTGCAGGCACTGTGTACATACATGACATTACTTATCCTGTACTGATCCTGAGTTACATCCTGTATTATACTCCAGAGCTGCACTCACTATTCTGCTGCTAGTGCAGTCACTGTGTACATACATGACATTACTTATCCTGTACTGATCCTGAGTTACATCCTGTATTATACCCCAGAGCTGCACTCACTATTCTGCTGCTGGGGCAGTCACTGTGTACATACATGACATTACTTATCCTGTACTGATCCTGAGTTACATCCTGTATTATACACCAGAGCTGCACTCACTATTCTGCTGCTAGTGCAGTCACTGTGTACATACATGACATTACTTATCCTGTACTGATCCTGAGTTACATCCTGTATTATACTCCAGAGCTGCACTCACTATTCTGCTGCTGGTGCAGTCACTGTGTACATACATGACATTACTTATCCTGTACTGATCCTGAGTTACATCCTGTATTATACTCCAGAGCTGCACTCACTATTCTGCTGCTGGTGCAGTCACTGTGTACATACATGACATTACTTATCCTGTACTGATCCTGAGTTACATCCTGTATTATACTCCAGAGCTGCATTCACTATTCTGCTGCTGGTGCAGTCACTGTACATACATGACATTACTTATCCTGTACTGATCCTGAGTTACATCCTGTATTATACCGCAGAGCTGCACTCACTATTCTGCTGCTGGTGCAGTCACTGTGTACATACATGACATTACTTATCCTGTACTGATCCTGAGTTACATCCTGTATTATACCCCAGAGCTGCACTCACTATTCTGCTGCTGGTGCAGTCACTGTGTACATACGTGACATTACTTATCCTGTACTGATCCTGAGTTACATCCTGTATTATACCCCAGAGCTGCACTCACTATTCTGCTGCTGGTGCAGTCACTGTGTACATACGTGACATTACTTATCCTGTACTGATCCTGAGTTACATCCTGTATTATACCCCAGAGCTGCACTCACTATTCCCTCCCATACATGGCGTATACCCCTATGGGTGACAGTATTTCGGTGGGTGCTTCCTTACTCTTCCAGTGCTCTCCCAGGTTGGAGAAGGACACCACTCCGCATACGGCCAGCACGGTGCACAGGAACAGGATGATGCTGCGCTGTAACCTTGACAGCTGCTTCCATTTCTGTAAGACAAGACAGGAAACGTGGGCTGAGGGGCGGCCGCCATCACTGCTGGGTCACTATGTGGCGGTATGAAATACACTCATATCCTCCCCCTATATAGAGACTGACAGGAACCTCCCATCCCCATTACTCATAAGATGTAGTATGCAGTATGTGGATGTATACAATAGCCCTGGGAGCTGCAGTTTTGGTACAATGTGTCATGTTCTTACCCGCTGTATCATCCTCATTGTGCGCTCTGCTCACAGCCTGTGTATTACACCTGAGCCCAGTATAGCAGTAATATATATGTACAGCCCCCGCCCTCAGCTCCATATCCTGGGATTACAGGTAACACTACACCCCCTGCAGACCTCATCCACAGGGGGCACCACGACCCCCTCCCCCACCCCCGCCACCTGCTCCATCACACCCGGCACCGTACATACAACAAAGGCCGACACACATACTAAGAATACTGCAGAGCGGCCGCCAGAGCCCGGGGCAGGGGAAGGGGCAGATCGGCCGCAAGAGCCCGGGGCAGGGGAAGGGGCAGAGCGGCCGCCAGAGCCTGGGGCAGGGGCAGGGGAAGGGGCAGAGCGGCCGCCAGAGCCCGGGGCAGGGGAAGGGGCAGAGCGGCCGCCAGAGCCCGGGGCAGGGGCATCATGTACATCGGTACACGGGGGGAGCAGAGCTGTCATGTCCCCGGTACACGGGGGGAGCAGAGCTGTCATGTCTCCGGTACACGGGGGGAGCAGAGCTGTCATTTCCCCGGTACACGGGGGGAGCAGAGCTGTCATTTCCCCGGTACACGGGGGGAGCAGAGCTGTCATTTCCCCGGTACACGGGGGGAGCAGAGCTGTCATGTCTCCGGTACACGGGGGGAGCAGAGCTGTCATGTCTCCGGTACACGGGGGGAGCAGAGCTGTCATGTCCCCGGTACACGGGGGGAGCAGAGCTGTCATGTCCCCGGTACACGGGGGGAGCAGAGCTGTCATGTCCCCGGTACACGGGGGGAGCAGAGCTGTCATGTCCCCGGTACACGGGGGGAGCAGAGCTGTCATGTCCCCGGTACACGGGGGGAGCAGAGCTGTCATGTCCCCGGTACACGGGGGGAGCAGAGCTGTCATGTCCCCGGTACACGGGGGGAGCAGAGCTGTCATGTCCCCGGTACACGGGGGGAGCAGAGCTGTCATGTCTCCGGTACACGGGGGGAGCAGAGCTGTCATGTCCCCGGTACACGGGGGGAGCAGAGCTGTCATGTCCCCGGTACACGGGGGGAGCAGAGCTGTCATGTCCCCGGTACACGGGGGGAGCAGAGCTGTCATGTCCCCGGTACACGGGGGGAGCAGAGCTGTCATGTCCCCGGTACACGGGGGGAGCAGAGCTGTCATGTCTCCGGTACATGGAGGGAGCAGAGCTGTCATGTCCCCGGTACACGGGGGGAGCAGAGCTGTCATGTCCCCGGTACATGGGGGGAGCAGAGCTGTCATGTCCCCGGTACACGGGGGGAGCAGAGCTGTCATGTCCCCGGTACATGGGGGGAGCAGAGCTGTCATGTCTCCGGTACACGGGGGGAGCAGAGCTGTCATGTCCCCGGTACATGGGGGGAGCAGAGCTGTCATGTCTCCGGTACACGGGGGGAGCAGAGCTGTCATGTCCCCGGTACATGGAGGGAGCAGAGCTGTCATGTCTCCGGTACACGGGGGGAGCAGAGCTGTCATGTCTCCGGTACACGGGGGGAGCAGAGCTGTCATTTCCCCGGTACACGGGGGGAGCAGAGCTGTCATGTCCCCGGTACACGGGGGGAGCAGAGCTGTCATTTCCCCGGTACATGGGGGGAGCAGAGCTGTCATGTCTCCGGTACACGGGGGGAGCAGAGCTGTCATGTCTCCGGTACATGGGGGGAGCAGAGCTGTCATGTCTCCGGTACACGGGGGGAGCAGAGCTGTCATGTCTCCGGTACACGGGGGGAGCAGAGCTGTCATGTCCCCGGTACATGGGGGGAGCAGAGCTGTCATGTCCCCGGCGCCTGTCACCAGGGGCAGCACAGGACACTGCAGACCAGAGAGCAGCGGGGCCCCTATAACCCTGACCCCGGGGCCCCAGAGCCGGGCACAGTGACCCCTCTCACCCGCCAGCAGGACCTCCGCCTCCAGCTCTTGCTGTTGTTGTAGCCGCCGCCGGCCTCCGCCTGGACGAGGGTGACGGACATGAAGTCCCGGCGCTGCGGGGAGTACATGGCTGCTGTGCGTCACCCTGTCCCCATGCCAAGCCTCCCCGGGGAAGGAGGAGCGAGTCTAGGGTGGAGCGGTAACTACAGCCCGGGGCTGCGGCCTACACTCCCATGTAAACAACCTGAGCCCGGCCATGCGGGAGATAGAGCGCATGCGCGGCGAGGACGTGGTGACGTCAGAGCTGTCAGCCTGGGGCCGCCATATTAGATGAGGGCAGCTGCCAGGACTCAATCACCAAGCACTGGTTTTATGGCTATATGAATCTATAGGTGACTGTGCAGTTTCCAGCTGTCATCTGTCTGTTGGATTATATAGGATCTCCTGGATAAATAGGCTTTTTGTTGTAATTTATTTTTATAATTCACCTAAAATCACTGGGAAAGATTACAAAACTTGTATGTTTGTATGGCATCTGGATGTCATAGGGTGCAGAGTGCGGGGCTCTGGGCATGCTGGGACTGTTAGTCCTACAACAGCTGCAGACCCTACGCCTGTGGCGCCATGTGTCCCTATAGATAAATGGCTGATCCATGCTCTGACCTGTCGTGTATCTGCACCATGAAGCTAATGATCTGACATAGTACTCGGTGGATACTTACACCGCCGCCTAATAACGAACAACCACCCTCCAGCCCCATTCACACATGAAGCAGTTTTACTGTAGAACTTTTGGGGGGTGGCCAAAATCCGTGGGATTATTTTCTGGTGCATGGATTTCTATCATCCGCCTTCAGATTGATTGAACGATTACAGTTTTCTATAACTCGTTGGTTGTGTGTAACTGGACCTCGGATGTAAAGCTCAGGAATGTGACTCCATGCATCATATATAACAGTGATGCTTGGACTCCCGCCCCTGCAGCAGCGTTCAGTCCGTGAAATGTGGACCACACATATTTGCGTTTGTTAGAATGTAACCTCAGTTACCATGAAAGTGCAAAAGCGCAAAAAAACAACCAGACATCAGGAATCAGCTTCCAGTTTAATGGAATAATAAGGGTTAATAGGCGGGACATTTCTTCTTATATCGTCATATATAAACGACGGGATCAGGATGATTTTTATCATAAACCTTTTATTCCTCTTCTGGTTCATGCTTCCATGACGGGTGAAAGGGACGGGTGGTCCGGAGGCGGAAGGCAAGGCAGTCACCAGGGGAGGTTAGTGTGACTGTGTGCAAGGGGCCCCGAGGAGGAGAAGGGGCCCCAAGTCACAGAAGACCCTCCTCCCTTTACAGGTGCAGAGAACACACTGGGGGACATTTACATAAAGTGTCGGTGTCTGCATTGGCTTTGTTACCGGCCTGCTATCGGAAAGAAGATACACATGTCATATTGTGGAGTTGTGCAGATACATTTCTGGTGCCATTTTCTGTCCCTGGGTCCAAAATCTGTCCCGAGCACCAGAAATGTGTCCAACAGTCAGAGAATAGGCAACAGTACAATAGCAGTGTCCCTGCTAGACCAAATTTCTTTTGGTCTACTTTCCGCCAGTTTACAGCGCCCAAAAATGGCTGCAACACATATTAATTGTGTCTGAGTTTCATTTTTTCTGTCGCCGCCAGCTAATAAATCGGTCACAAAACTGGCGGAAACGCCATAGTAAATGTCCCCCACTGTGTACAGGGGTGGATGATCATTCTGTGGGGAGCCCCCAACGTCCTAGTGGCGGTCCTGGAAGAAGGCGCACGGGGTCCAAAAGCAGAAAGGACAAGTAAGAGGAGGGACCAGAGGAGCAAGGGAACAGGGTCTTTCTTCTCCATTCTTGGGTAACCCAGTAGTAATGATCATCACCTCTAACATTGAGTTATTTTATATAGAATTGTTCGCCTCCGCTCCCTCCCCTTTCCTCCTCCGCTCCCTCCCCTTTCCTCCTCCGCTCCCTCCCCTTCCCCGCTCCCTTCCCTCCTCCGCTCCCTTTCCTTCCCTCCTCCGCTCCCTTTCCTTCCCCCCTCCGCTCCCTTTCCTTCCCCCCTCCGCTCCCTTTCCTTCCCCCCTCCGTTCCCTTTCCTTCCCCCCTCCGCTCCCTTTCCTTCCCCCCTCCGCTCCCTTCCCTTTCCTCCTCCGCTCCCTTCCCTTTCCTCCTCCGCTCCCTTCCCTCCTCCGCTCCCTTCCCTTTCCTCCGCTCCCTTCCCTTTCCTCCTCCGCTCCCTTCCCTTTCCTCCTCCGCTCCCTTCCCTTTCCTCCTCCGCTCCCTTACCTTCCCCCCTCCGCTCCCTTACCTTCCCCCCTCCGCTCCCTTACCTTCCCCCCTCCGCTCCCTTCCCCCCTCCGCTCCCTTCCCTTTCCTCCTCCGCTCCCTTCCCTTTCCTCCTCCGCTCCCTTCCCGTTCCTCCTCCGCTCCCTTCCCGTTCCTCCTCCGCTCCCTTCCCGTTCCTCCTCCGCTCCCTTTCCTTTCCTCCTCCGCTCCCTTTCCTTTCCTCCTCCGCTCCCTTTCCTTTCCTCCTCCGCTCCCTTTCCTTTCCTCCTCCGCTCCCTTTCCTTTCCTCCTCCGCTCCCTTCCCTCCTCCGCTCCCTTCCCTCCTCCGCTCCCTTCCCCTTCCCTCCGATACTCCCTTCCTTGGTTGAACTCCATGGACATGTGTCTTTTTTCAGACGTATAAATGATGTGACTTCCAGCAGTTTTGGGACTGACCTCTCGTCTGACAGCTGAGGACGGGGCTCCTGACCCGCTCTCTTATTATAACGATGTTGGTTTTTATTGAGTTGACTTTGGCAGGGATTTTGCAAAAATGAACACGTCTCTCCCATCTTTGCTTCTAGCTTTGGCTTCTCTGGGCGACGAGCAGGTGATCCCCCCTCCCGATGTGTCTGGCATCCCCTGCTTTCTGAGGGGTGAGGGTTACAGGGCTCTACATTATCCTAAGTTCCTGCTGTTTGGCCACACACCCGTCCTCGGTGGCAGTGTGACGTCTATGAGGCTACTATAGTGACCTGGACCCCAATCTGTAGCAGCGAGAGGGCAAAGTCTGGCAGGTATCTCCCAGAACTGATGACACAGCACTGACAGACGTGTAAGATTACTGATGCAGCATTTACAGGGGTTCTGTCCATGCCGAAGCAGTATAAGGCAGAAGGGAATGTGCAATCCTGAGCTGCCCAGACAGTCCTTACCCCATGCTATACGTTGCTTCCCTACAGGTAGGGAGATGCTTTCCAGCCAGGACAGACATAGCAGCAGTGGGATAAAGGAAATTATCAGGGATGCACTACAAATAGACTGAGCGGAAGGAGAATTACCGTAATTATAAAAAGTATAAAACCACAACTGGTCCTGCTCCTAACACAGAGTCCAGCTGACCCAATGCTTGTATAGGGTCGTATAGCGTGTGGAACCACACGAGTCCTGTCTGGCAGGTGCCCTCCAGGAGGTGGTGATGGAGTATAAGGCACAATGGTCTTCATTCCGGAGTCCTCTCCCACTACACCCCCTGAATATCCAGTATGAAGGGTGAGGTGAGGTCTCTGTTATTCAGATGGACGTCCAAACCCTACAAGCACAACAAAAAAAAAACATTGTGATAAAGCAGCTGTGCCCATGTGTGACCTATAAGATCTGACAGGGCCAGCGCCACTCACCTCCCCGAAATACGAGATCAAAGGGGAAATCTCGCAGACTGCAGGGGGGTCCTCTGCTTCCGGGACACTACAGAGAGAAGAAGGGAGCGGCTGTGGTGAGAAGCCGGGGTGCAGCATCAGTACCCGGCCATGCCTGCCATACTGACCTGGAGACCTCAGCTATGGCACAGCCGCTGGCATCAGTGAACCTGGCCCCGGCCCTCAGTGCCCAGCGGTAGTGCTGCCACAGGAGCGCCCGCCTGGAGGTGCTGGGGGTGTCCTTATCAGCTGTATCTGCATTCTTTAATGGGGAGAATTCTTCTTCCCTCACAACTTCAAAGGCAACAAAGTTCCTGCAGACAGACAGACAGGACTGGCATCAGCGCCCCGTATACCACTGTATACTGCTGCCCGCCCACCCGTGGCCACTCACTGGGCAAACTGGAAGACATCAAACACAAACTTCTCCATCTTTATTCCGTTTGGCCGAACTGGTTTTACCAAGTTTCCCTCAGCATCCACATACGGGACCTTCTTGATGGCAACGTGGTACCCGAGACGTGGCTCTAGTGTCCTGAAATCATACAAAGGTAATGGGCATCATCATGGCTGGCACAGGGGTCTAAAGGGAATAAAATATAACTCCACCCCTGCAAAGACCATTGCACCATATCTGCCTAAGAAGTCCCTGTATTATAAGCCAGTGTTAGATTCCAGAATTGTGGAACTGGAGGTGTGTCCTCACACTGCTGTGCTCTGTGCTCTCTGCAGCCAGTGTTGTGTACTGTCCCTGGAGAGATGTGTTATCAGACCTCACACTGCTGTGCTCTGTGCTCTCTGCAGCCAGTGTTATGTACTGTCCCTGGAGAGATGTGTAATCAGACCTCACACTGCTGTGCTCTGTGCTCTCTGCAGCCAGTGTTATGTATTGTCCCTGGAGAGATGTGTTATCAGACCTCACACTGCTGCGCTCTGTGCTCTCTGCAGCCAGTGTTATGTACTGTCCCTGGAGAGATGTGTAATCAGACCTCACACTGCTGTGCTCTGTGCTCTCTACAGCCAATGTTATGTAATGTCACTGGAGAGATGTGTAATCAGACCTCACACTGCTGTGCTCTGTGCTCTCTGCAGCCAGTGTTGTGTATTGTCCCTGGAGAGATGTGTAATCATACCTCACACTGCTGTGCTCTGTGCTCTCTGCAGCCAGTGTTATGTATTGTCCCTGAAGAGATGTGTAATCGGACCTCACACTGCTGTGCTCTGTGCTCTCTGCAGCCAGTGTTATGTATTGTCCCTGGAGAGATGTGTAATCAGACCTCACACTGCTGTGCTCTGTGCTTCTACTAACAACATACACATAGGTCTGATTACTCATCTCTCCAAGGATTATACACAACACTGGCTGCAGAGAGCACAGAGCACAGCAGTGTGAGGTAGGATTACACATCTCTCCAGGGACAATACATAACACTGGCTGCAGAGAGCACAGAGCACAGCAGTGTGAGGTCTGATTATACATCTCTCCAGGGACAGTACATAACACTGGCTGCAGAGAGCACAGAGCACAGCAGTGTGAGGTCTGATTAGACATCTCTCCAGGGACAATACATAACACTGGCTGCACAGAGCACAGCAGTGTGAAGTATGATTACACATCTCTCCAGGGACAATATATAACACTGGCTGCAGAGAGAACAGAGCACAGCAGTGTGAGGTATGATTACTCATCTCTCCAGGGACAATATATAATACAGGCTGCAGAGAGAACAGAGCACAGCAGTGTGAAGTATGATTACTCATCTCTCCAGGGACACTACATAACACTGGCTGCCGAGAGCACAGAGCACAGCAGTGTGAGGTATGATTACACATCTCTTCAGGGACAATACATAACACTGGCTGCAGAAAGCACAGAGCACAGCAGTGTGAGGTATGATTACACATCTCTCCAGGGACAGTACATAATACTGGCTGCAGAGAGCACAGAGCACAGCAGTGTGAGGTATGATTACACATCTCTCCAGGGACAGTACATAATACTGGCTGCAGAGAGCACAGAGCACAGCAGTGTGAGGTCTGATTACACATCTCTCCACGGACACTACATAAAACTGGCTGCAGGGAGCACAGAGCACAGCAGTGTGAGGTCTGATTACTCATCTCTCCAGGGACAATATATAATACAGGCTGCAGAGAGAACAGAGCACAGCAGTGTGAAGTATGATTACACATCTCTCCAGGGACACTACATAACACTGGCTGCAGAGAGCACAGAGCACAGCAGTGTGAGGTATAATTACACATCTCTTCAGGGACAATACATAACACTGGCTGCAGAGAGCACAGAGCACAGCAGTGTGAGGTATGATTACACATCTCTCCAGGGACAGTACATAATACTGGCTGCAGAGAGCACAGAGCACAGCAGTGTGAGGTATGATTACACATCTCTACAGGGACAATACATAACACTGGCTGCAGAGAGTACAGAGCACAGCAGTGTGAGGTCTGATTACACATCTCTCCAGGGACAATACATAACACTGGCTGCAGAGAGCACAGAGCACAGCAGTGTGAGGTCTGATTACACATCTCTCCAGGGACAATACAGAACACTGTGGAGCTTGGTATTGAGGTTTCGTTAGTAAGTGATGGGGAGATAAGTGGCTGCCATGCACAGCTGTAACACTGATCTCTAGGCAGTAATCAGACTCCAGACCACTGTTCCTCTTGTATTATAGCCCAGTGTGTGGTTAGTGTGTGGCACGTGGATGCCCCTCCTGTAGGGGGCGCCAGTCACTGACCTGGCCATGATCTTCAGGAAGTCCAGGGTGAAGAAATGGTTGCAGATGTTTCCGGCGTTATAGGTCAGGCTGCCGTCGGGGTTGTGTCTCTCGGCCGTCTCTGGGCTGATCTCACTGTACTCTACAACCTGGTAGACGCCATCCACCTGGCACACAACCCCCACAGGCTCCGAGGGATACGACTTCTCCACCACCTGAGTAACAAGTCCGGAATATCAGCACCCACACTCAGGACAATGACCCCCAACATATGAATCATAGGGGTGATATCAGCATCACAGGACGAGCGGGAGAAATGGGTCACATACCAAAATATGGGCCAATCACATATAGGCGACCACTGGACCCCATTAAACTCCCAGTCCCCTCGTAGTGAGGATGAAACGTCCGGTCTAGAATATCCTCTTTAATGGGAAATCTCACCCATTGGCAAATGAAAAAAATATATAAAATCATGTGATAATAGACAAGAATCTCATCTTTTAGATCAGGCTTGAGGTTCTGTGATCTAAAAACTTGACTCTGATCAGGTAAAATCTGACTCTTCTCTGCCCATCGTCACATGACTGTGCAGGAGATATCACATAAAAGAGGGAATTCTGGAAAGGACATTTCATCCGCTCCCTGAGGGGTCCTGGGGGTTAATAATCGGGTGACCCTGTCCCTTTAAGGGTCTCCTATTCTTGGGTTTGTCATAGGTTCTTGCAGTTGGGCAAATGGACTGCTGGGAGGACCCCCATATAACAGAACATGGGCTGCTGGGAGGACCCCCATATAACAGAACATGGACTCCTGGGAGGACCCCCATATAACAGAACATGGCCTGCTGGGAGGACCCCCATATAACAGAACATGGGCTGCTGGGAGGACCCCCATATAACAGAACATGGGCTGCTGGGAGGACCCCCATATAACAGAACACGGACTGCTGGGAGGACCCCCATATAACAGAACATGGACTCCTGGGAGGACCCCCATATAACAGAACATGGCCTGCTGGGAGGACCCCCATATAACAGAACATGGCCTGCTGGGAGGACCCCCATATAACAGAACATGGGCTGCTGGGAGGACCCCCATATAACAGAACATGGACTCCTGGGAGGACCCCCATATAACAGAACATGGCCTGCTGGGAGGACCCCCATATAACAGAACATGGGCTGCTGGGAGGACCCCCATATAACAGAACATGGGCTGCTGGGAGGACCCCCATATAACAGAACACGGACTGCTGGGAGGACCCCCATATAACAGAACACGGCCTGCTGGGAGGACCCCCATATAACAGAACATGGGCTGCTGGGAGGACCCCCATATAACAGAACATGGGCTGCTGGGAGGACCCCCATATAACAGAACATGGCCTGCTGGGAGGACCCCCATATAACAGAACATGGACTGCTGGGAGGACCCCCACATAACAGAACATGGACTGCTGGGAGGACCCCCATATAACAGAACATGGCCTGCTGGGAGGACCCCCATATAACAGAACATGGCCTGCTGGGAGGACCCCCATATAACAGAACATGGCCTGCTGGGAGGACCCCCATATAACAGAACATGGACTCCTGGGAGGACCCCCATATAACAGAACACGGCCTGCTGGGAGGACCCCCATATAACAGAACATGGGCTGCTGGGAGGACCCCCATATAACAGAACATGGACTGCTGGGAGGACCCCCATATAACAGAACATGGCCTGCTGGGAGGACCCCCATATAACAGAACATGGCCTGCTGGGAGGACCCCCATATAACAGAACACGGCCTGCTGGGAGGACCCCCATATAACAGAACATGGCCTGCTGGGAGGACCCCCATATAACAGAACATGGCCTGCTGGGAGGACCCCCATATAACAGAACATGGCCTGCTGGGAGGACCCCCATATAACAGAACATGGCCTGCTGGGAGGACCCCCATATAACAGAACATGGACTGCTGGGAGGACCCCCATATAACAGAACATGGACTGCTGGGAGGACCCCCATATAACAGAACATGGCCTGCTGGGAGGACCCCCATATAACAGAACACAGACTGCTGGGAGGACCCCCATGTAACAGAACATGGCCTGCTGGGAGGACCCCCATGTAACAGAACACAGACTCCTGGGAGGACCCCCATATAACAGAACATGGGCTGCTGGGAGGACCCCCATATAACAGAACATGGCCTGGTGGGAGGACCCCCATGTAACAGAACATGGACTGCTGGGAGGACCCCCATATAACAGAACATGGCCTGCTGGGCGGACCCCCATATAACAGAACATGGCCTGCTGGGAGGACCCCCGTATAACAGAACATGGGCTGCTGGGAGGACCCCCATATAACAGAACATGGCCTGGTGGGAGGACCCCCATATAACAGAACATGGACTGCTGGGAGGACCCCCATATAACAGAACATGGCCTGCTGGGAGGACCCCCATATAACAGAACATGGCCTGCTGGGAGGACCCCCATATAACAGAACATGGCCTGCTGGGAGGACCCCCATATAACAGAACATGGCCTGGTGGGAGGACCCCCATATAACAGAACATGGACTCCTGGGAGGACCCCCATATAACAGAACATGGCCTGCTGGGAGGACCCCCATATAACAGAACATGGCCTGGTGGGAGGACCCCCATATAACAGAACATGGACTGCTGGGAGGACCCCCATATAACAGAACATGGACTGCTGGGAGGACCCCCATATAACAGAACATGGACTGCTGGGAGGACCCCCATCTATACTTCGTCACTCACCTTGGCCCCGCAGTCTGCACCTTTGGAGACACAGAACCCTACAAAGGTGGGATCCGCCATCTTCACCAGGATATTGTCCACGCAGTACACGTGGATGTAGGCGATGCCTCGCGCCTCCATGTCTTCCAGGATGCGGTTGTCAGCCAGAGCTCTGTACAGGCCGCCGTTACCATCTGCAATGGGACCAATGAAAGACAATTCCCAGGTCCTGCCTCAGCCCCCATCAGGTTACACAGTCTAGCAATGAGCCAACGCTGAGCGATTGCTATATAAGCGCTTTCCCTACCTGGAGCCATGGCCACCTTGTCCTTCCTCTCCAGGATCGCCTTCCCATCAAAGCCGACCGCCGGCAGCATCCGCTGCTCAAACATCACCACGTCTGCCCGATCAATCCCAAAGAAGTCGTGCGCCTCAAAAAACTTCTGTGTGGGGTTCAGGGTGAACTCGCTGGTCATGATGTACCTGGGGGCGAGAAGCATGTACAGATATATATATATACTGCTGGGGATTAGGTATTTACCCAAACTGTGGAGATTATACTTCTCCCTTTCTTAAAGGGGTCTGTCAGCAGGTGTGACCATGAGAGATGTGTAATCACACCTCACACTGCTGTGCTCTGTGCTCTCTGCAGCCAGTGTTATGTATTGTCCCTGGAGAGATGTGTAATCATACCTCACACTGCTGTGCTCTGTGCTCTCTGCAGCCAGTGTTATGTATTGTCCCTGGAGAGATGTGTAATCAGACCTCACACTGCTGTGCTCTGTGCTCTCTGCAGCCAGTGTTATGTATTGTCTCTGGAGAGATGTGTAATCATACCTCACACTGCTGTGCTGTGTTCTCTCTGCGGCCAGTGTTATGTATTGTCCCTGGAGAGATGTGTCATCAGACCTCACACTGCTGTGCTCTGTGCTCTCTGCAGCCAGTGTTATGTATGGTCCCTGGAGAGATGTGTAATCATACCTCACACTGCTGTGCTCTGTGCTCTCTGCAGCCAGTGTTATGTATGGTCCCTGGAGAGATGTGTAATCATACCTCACACTGCTGTGCTCTGTGCTCTCTGCAGCCAGTGTTATGTACTGTCCCTGGAGAGATGTGTAATCATACCTCACACTGCTGTGCTCTGTGCTCTCTGCAGCCAGTGTTATGTACTGTCCCTGGAGAGATGTGTAATCATACCTCACACTGCTGTGCTCTGTGCTCTCTGCAGCCAGTGTTATGTACTGTCCCTGGAGAGATGTGTAATCAGACCTCACACTGCTGTGCTCTGTGCTCTCTGCAGCCAGTGTTATGTATTGTCCCTGGAGAGATGTGTAATCAGACCTCACACTGCTGTGCTCTGTGCTCTCTGTAGCCAGTGTTATGTACTGTCCCTGGAGAGATGTGTAATCAGACCTCACACTGCTGTGCTCTGTGCTCTCTGCAGCCAGTGTTATGTATGGTCCCTGGAGAGATGTGTAATCATACCTCACACTGCTGTGCTCTGTGCTCTCTGCAGCCAGTGTTATGTACTGTCCCTGGAGAGATGTGTAATCATACCTCACACTGCTGTGCTCTGTGCTCTCTGCAGCCAGTGTTATGTACTGTCCCTGGAGAGATGTGTAATCATACCTCACACTGCTGTGCTCTGTGCTCTCTGCAGCCAGTGTTATGTACTGTCCCTGGAGAGATGTGTAATCAGACCTCACACTGCTGTGCTCTGTGCTCTCTGCAGCCAGTGTTATGTATTGTCCCTGGAGAGATGTGTAATCAGACCTCACACTGCTGTGCTCTGTGCTCTCTGTAGCCAGTGTTATGTACTGTCCCTGGAGAGATGTGTAATCAGACCTCACACTGCTGTGCTCTGTGCTCTCTGCAGCCAGTGTTATGTATGGTCCCTGGAGAGATGTGTAATCATACCTCACACTGCTGTGCTCTGTGCTCTCTGTAGCCAGTGTTATGTACTGTCCCCTGGAGAGATGTGTAATCATACCTCACACTGCTGTGCTCTGTGCTCTCTGCAGCCAGTGTTATGTATTGTCCCTGGAGAGATGTGTAATCAAACCTCACACTGCTGTGCTCTGTTCTCTCTGCGGCCAGTGTTATGTATTGTCCCTGGAGAGATGTGTAATCAGACCTCACACCGCTGTGCTCTGTGCTCTCTGCAGCCAGTGTTATGTATGGTCCCTGGAGAGATGTGTAATCATACCTCACACTGCTGTGCTCTGTGCTCTCTGCAACCAGTGTTATGTACTGTCCCTGGAGAGATGTGTAATCATTCCTCACACTGCTGTGCTCCGTGCTCTCTGTAGCCAGTGTTATGTATGGTCCCTGGAGGGATGTGTAATCAGACCTCACACTGCTGTGCTCTGTGCTCTCTGCAGCCAGTGTTATGTATTGTCCCTGGAGAGATGTGTAATCATACCTCACACTGCTGTGCTCTGTGCTCTCTGCAGCCAGTGTTATGTATTGTCCCTGGAGGGATGTGTAATCAGACCTCACACTGCTGTGCTCTGTGCTCTCTGCAGCCAGTGTTATGTACTGTCCCTGGAGAGATGTGTAATCAGACCTCACACTGCTGTGCTCCGTGCTCTCTGCAGCCAGTGTCATGTATTATCCCTGAAGAGATGTGTAATCATACCTCACACTGCTGTGCTCTGTGCTCTCTGCTGCCAGTGTTATGTATTGTCCCTTGGAGGGATGTGTAATCAGACCTCACACTGCTGTGCTCTGTGCTCTCTGCAGCCAGTGTTATGTATGGTCCCTGGAGAGATGTGTAATCAGACCTCACACTGCTGTGCTCTGTGCTCTCTGCAGCCAGTGTTATGTATTGTCCCTGGAGAGATGTGTAATCATACCTCACACTGCTGTGCTCTCTGTTCTCTGCAGCCAGTGCTGTGTATTGTCCCTGGAGAGATGTGTAATCATACCTCACACTGCTGTGCTCTGTGCTCTCTGCAGCCAGTGTTATGTATTGTCCCTGGAGAGATGTGTAATCAGACCTCACACTGCTGTGCTCTCTGCAGCCAGTGTTATGTATTGTCCCTGGAGAGATGTGTAATCATACCTCACACTGCTGTGCTCTGTGCTCTCTGCAGCCAGTGTTATGTATTGTCCCTGGAGAGATGTGTAATCAGACCTCACACTGCTGTGCTCTGTGCTCTCTGCAGCCAGTGTTATGTACTGTCCCTGGAGAGATGTGTAATCAGACCTCACACTGCTGTGCTCTGTGCTCTCTGCAGCCAGTGTTATGTAGTGTCCCTGGAGAGATACGTAGTCAGACCTCACACTGCTGTGCTCTGTGCTCTCTGCAGCCAGTGTTATGTACTGTCCCTGGAGAGATGTGTAATCATACCTCACACTGCTGTGCTCTGTGCTCTCTGCAGCCAGTGTTATGTACTGTCCCTGGAGAGATGTGTAATCATACCTCACACTGCTGTGCTCTGTGCTCTCTGCAGCCAGTGTTATGTACTGTCCCTGGAGAGATGTGTAATCATACCTCACACTGCTGTGCTCTGTGCTCTCTGCAGCCAGTGTTATGTATTGTCCCTGGAGAGATGTGTAATCATACCTCACACTGCTGTGCTCTGTGCTCTCTGCAGCCAGTGCTATGTATTGTCCCTGGAGAGATGTGTAATCAGACCTCACACTGCTGTGCTCTGTGCTCTCTGCAGCCAGTGTTATGTATTGTCCCTGGAGAGATGTGTAATCATACCTCACACTGCTGTGCTCTGTGCTCTCTGCAGCCAGTGTTATGTATTGTCCCTGGAGAGATGTGTAATCAGACCTCACACTGCTGTGCTCTCTGCAGCCAGTGTTATGTATTGTCCCTGGAGAGATGTGTAATCATACCTCACACTGCTGTGCTCTGTGCTCTCTGCAGCCAGTGTTATGTATTGTCCCTGGAGAGATGTGTAATCATACCTCACACTGCTGTGCTCTGTGCTCTCTGCAGCCAGTGTTATGTATTGTCCCTGGAGAGATGTGTAATCAGACCTCACACTGCTGTGCTCTGTGCTCTCTGCAGCCAGTGTTATGTATTGTCCCTGGAGAGATGTGTAATCAGACCTCACACTGCTGTGCTCTCTGCAGCCAGTGTTATGTATTGTCCCTGGAGAGATGTGTAATCATACCTCACACTGCTGTGCTCTGTGCTCTCTGCAGCCAGTGTTATGTATTGTCCCTGGAGAGATGTGTAATCATACCTCACACTGCTGTGCTCTGTGCTCTCTGCAGCCAGTGTTATGTACTGTCCCTGGAGAGATGTGTAATCATACCTCACACTGCTGTGCTTTGTGCTCTCTGCAGCCAGTGTTATGTATTGTCCCTGGAGAGATGTGTCATCAGACCTCACACTGCTGTGCTCTGTGCTCTCTGCAGCCAGTGTTATGTACTGTCCCTGGAGAGATGTGTAATCAAACCTCACACTGCTGTGCTCTGTTCTCTCTGCGGCCAGTGTTATGTATTGTCCCTGGAGAGATGTGTAATCAGACCTCACACCGCTGTGCTCTGTGCTCTCTGCAGCCAGTGTTATGTATTGTCCCTGGAGAGATGTGTCATCAGACCTCACACTGCTGTGCTCTGTGCTCTCTGCAGCCAGTGTTATGTATGGTCCCTGGAGAGATGTGTAATCATACCTCACACTGCTGTGCTCTGTGCTCTCTGCAACCAGTGTTATGTACTGTCCCTGGAGAGATGTGTAATCATTCCTCACACTGCTGTGCTCCGTGCTCTCTGTAGCCAGTGTTATGTATTGTCCCTGGAGGGATGTGTAATCAGACCTCACACTGCTGTGCTCTGTGCTCTCTGCAGCCAGTGTTATGTATTGTCCCTGGAGAGATGTGTAATCAGACCTCACACTGCTGTGCTCTGTGCTCTCTGCAGCCAGTGTTATGTAATGTCACTGGAGAGATGTGTAATCATACCTCACACTGCTGTGCTCTGTGCAGCCAGTGTTATGTATTGTCCCTGGAGAGATGTGTAATCAGACCTCACACTGCTGTGCTCTGTGCTCTCTGCAGCCAGTGTTATGTACTGTCCCTGGAAAGATGTGTAATCAGACCTCACACTGCTGTGCTCTCTGCAGCCAGTGTTGTGTACTGTCCGTGGAGAGATGTGTGATCTGACCTCACACTGCTGTGCTCTGTGCTCTCTGCAGCCAGTGTTATGTATTGTCCGTGGAGAGGTGTGTAATCAGTCCTCACACTGCTGTTCTCTGTGCTCTCTGCAGCCAGTGTTATGTATTGTCCTTGGAGAGATGTGTAATCAGACCTCACACTGCTGTGCTCTGTGCAGCCAGTGTTATGTATTGTCCCTGGAGAGATGTGTAATCAGACCTCACACTGCTGTGCTCTGTGCTCTCTGCAGCCAGTGTTATGTACTGTCCGTGGAGAGATGTGTGATCTGACCTCACACTGCTGTGCTCTGTGCAGCCAGTATTATGTATTGTCTCTGGAGAGATGAGTAATCAGACCTCACACTGCTGTGCTCTGTGCAGCCAGTGTTATGTATTGTCCCTGGAGAGATGTATAATTATACCTCACACTGCTGTGCTCTGTGCTCTCTGCAGCCAGTGTTATGTACTGTCCCTGGAGAGATGTGTAATCAGACCTCACACTGCTGTGCCCTGTGCTCTCTGCAGCTAGTGTTATGTATTGTCCCTGGAGAGATGTGTAATCAGACCTCACACTGCTGTGCTCTCTGCAGCCAGTGTTATGTACTGTCCCTGGAGAGATGTGTAATCATACCTCACACTGCTGTGCTCTGTGCTCTCTGCAGTCAGTGTTATGTACGGTCCCTGGAGAGATGTGTAATCAGACCTCACACTGCTGTGCTCTGTGCTCTCTGCAGCCAGTGTTATGTACTGTCCCTGGAGAGATATGTAATCAGACCTCACACTGCTGTGCTCTCTGCAGCCAGTGTTATGTACTGTCCCTGGAGAGATATGTAATCAGACCTCACACTGCTGTGCTCTGTGCTCTCTGCAGCCAGTGTTATGTATTGTCCTGGAGAGATGTGTAATCATACCTCACACTGCTGTGCTCTGTGCAGCCAGTGTTATGTATTATCCCTGGAGAGATGTGTAATCAGACCTCACACTGCTGTGCTCTGTGCTCTCTGCAGCCAGTGTTATGTACTGTCCCTGGAGAGATGTGTAATCATATCTTTGTGTGTGTTGTTAGTAGCAGCAGTACTGTGCAATATGCAGTTACATTCTAGGATTGTAGCTGCTCCATGTGCCCTTGGGGCTTGTCCTCACCCTGCTATGCTCTGTGCACTGACCTTCTATAACGGTCTCTTAGTGGAGGCCAGGATTAGTGGAGAAGTTTAGTGCAGAGAGCTCAGGGCACAGCAGTGTGAGGACATGCCCGCAGCATAATCCAGGGATTCATTTATTGCTCTGGTTGTCAGAAAGATATAAGAATGGACAGAGAGGACAATCCCTTAGAGCAGGGACGGTGGAAGCCCCCCGCAGCCGTGCAGAGCCCCTCACCATGGCACAGTGCAGCGTGTAGAGTATTTCTCTCCAGCCAGGTGCTGCAGCCTCCGGATCCGCTCCGCCTGGATCTGGTACAGGGTCTTTCCGCTGGGTAACCCCACGTTGTACATGCCTTTGGGGTACGTCACCCCTAGACGTGTGCCCTGACCCCCCGCCAGCAGCAGGACGGCCACCCTGTCCTGGGAGATCTGCCGGAAACCTGGAAAACACAAGGAGTTTTACTGCACAAGTCACATGTACTACCGCCACCCCCCCTCCACCTCCGTGTACTACCGCCACCCCCTGTGTACTACCGCCACCTCCCGGGCACTGCCGCCACCTCCCGGGCACTACCGCCACCTCCCGGGCACTGCCGCCACCTCCCGGGCACTGCCGCCACCTGCCGTGTACCACCTCGCCCCCCGGGCACTGCCGCCACCTCCCGGGTACCACCTCGCCCCCCGGGTACTGCCGCCACCTCCCCGGTACTACCGCCACCTCCCCGATACTGCCGCCACCTCCCCCCCCGGGTACTACCGCCCCCTCACCCCCCGTGTGCCGCCATACTGCGGTGTCTGCCCTATACCGTACACGTGTCATGTCTGCTGCTGCCTCTGCCTCTGACAGCAGAACAATAGCAGGAAGGAAGTTGAAGCAGCCGGTACACCGCACATGAGAGGGTCCTGCGCCGCGTGGGGGGGATGGCGTCAGCTCATACCACAGGAGACACCATGTGACCAGGGCAGTTATTGGGGTGCACTCTCCTCTAGTGACTACTCGCTGAATATTAGGGTGCGTCACCTAAAGCGACAGGTTACATCGCACTGCAGGAGAGGAATCCTAAGATCACATAACTGATTTGTGGGGGTCCCCCAAGTCCGCAGCTCCTCCTGACGCTCCCCATGTAGTCGGGGGTCCCCCTGTCACCCACCTTCCTCCTCCCAGGTCTGCAGCTCCTCCAGGGGGCTCCTCCTGACGCTCCCCATGTAGTCGGGGGTCCCCCTGTCACCCACCTTCCTCCTCCCAGGTCCGCAGCTGCTCCGGGGGGCTCCTCCTGACGCTCCCCATGTAGTCGGGGGTCCCCCTGTCACCCACCTTCCTCCTCCCAGGTCCGCAGCTGCTCCGGGGGGCTCCTCCTGAACCTCCCCATGTAGTCGGGGGTCCCCCTGTCACCCACCTTCCTCCTCCCAGGTCCGCAGCTGCTCCGGGGGGCTCCTCCTGATGCTCCCCATGTAGTCGGAGGTCCCCCTGTCACCCACCTTCCTCCTCCCAGGTCCGCAGCTGCTCCGGGGGGCTCCTCCTGAACCTCCCCATGTAGTCGGGGGTCCCCCTGTCACCCACCTTCCTCCTCCCAGGTCCGCAGCTGCTCCGGGGGGCTCCTCCTGATGCTCCCCATGTAGACAGGAGGTCCCCCTGTCACCCACCTTCCTCCTCCCAGGTCCGCAGCTGCTCCGGGGGGCTCCTCCTGATGCTCCCCATGTAGTCGGAGGTCCCCCTGTCACCCACCTTCCTCCTCCCAGGTCCGCAGCTGCTCCGGGGGGCTCCTCCTGAACCTCCCCATGTAGTCGGGGGTCCCCCTGTCACCCACCTTCCTCCTCCCAGGTCCGCAGCTGCTCCGGGGGGCTCCTCCTGATGCTCCCCATGTAGACAGGGGGTCTCCCTGTCACCCACCTTCCTCCTCCGAGGTCCGCAGCTGCTCCGGGGGGCTCCTCCTGATGCTCCCCATGTAGACAGGAGGTCCCCCTGTCACCCACCTTCCTCCTCCCAGGTCCGCAGCTGCTCCGGGGGGCTCCTCCTGACGCTCCCCATGTAGTCGGAGGTCCCCCTGTCACCCACCTTCCTCCTCCGAGGTCCGCAGCTGCTCCGGGGGGCTCCTCCTGATGCTCCCCATGTAGTCGGGGGTCCCCCTGTCACCCACCTTCCTCCTCCCAGGTCCGCAGCTCCTCCTGATGCTCCCCATGTAGTCGGGGGTCCCCCTGTCACCCACCTTCCTCCTCCCAGGTCTGCAGCTCCTCCGGGGGGCTCCTCCTGATGCTCCCCATGTAGTCGGGGGTCCCCCTGTCACCCACCTTCCTCCTCCCAGGTCCGCAGCTGCTCCGGGGGGTCTCCTCCTGAAGCTCCCCATGTAGTCGGGGGTCCCCCTGTCACCCACCTTCCTCCTCCCAGGTCCGCAGCTCCTCTGGGGGGCTCCTCCTGATGCTCCCCATGTAGTCGGGGGTCCCCCTGTCACCCACCTTCCTCCTCCCAGGTCCGCAGCTGCTCCGGGGGGCTCCTCCTGACGCTCCCCATGTAGTCGGGGGTCTCCCTGTCACCCACCTTCCTGCTCCCAGGTCCGCAGCTGCTCCGGGGGGCTCCTCCTGACGCTCCCCATGTAGACGGGGGTCCCCCTGTCACCCACCTTCCTCCTCCCAGGTCTGCAGCTGCTCCGGGGGGCTCCTCCTGACACTCCCCATGTAGTCGGGGTGCCCGGGGCTCATGCGGTGGTCCAGGCGCTGGGGGGCGCTGCTCTCCTCCCGGTAGGCCTCCTGTGCCCGGCGGCAGTGCTCCCGGAGCTCCCCCGGCTCCAGCAGTTGCAGTTCCTCCAGCAGACTCTCCCGCTGCCCGGCGCTCAGCTCAGCCCAGAACCGCAGCAGCTGCTCCTGCCCGGCCTCCTGCAGCCTCCGCCGCACCTCCGCCTCACACTGCATGCTGAGGAGCCGGAACCAGAACCGAACCCAGAACTATGGATAGCGCCGAACCGCCGCTCCTGTAACTATGGAGACCGCGAGTTCTGGGATCACCTGAGGAGCTGGGGCGGAGTCAGGAGCACCGGGGGCGTGGTCAGAAGCGCCGGGGGTGGGCTGTGAGGTGTCACATGATGCACGCCCTGGGTATAAATCCAGTGAGGAGCCGAGAGCTGGGGGCGGAGTCAGGATCGCCGGGGGCGGGCTGTGAGGTGTCACATGATTACGCGCTGGCTATAAAACCAGTGAGGAGGCGCGGAAGCCGGTAAATGTCCCGTCATGAAGGAGCAGCGGAGGCGTCACCGATCATGTATGATATATACACTACTAGTCTCCTCATGTGCTGTACCGACACCTGTGTCATAATGGTTTACTGTGTCCCCCAAATCTGTCACAGCAGCGCCCCCCATAACTGTGACCTCCCCGGCGCCCCCCATAGCTGTGACCTCCCCGGCGCCCCCCATAGCTGTGCCCTCCCCAGCGCTCCCCCCATAGCTGTGCCCTCCCCAGCGCTCCCCCCATAGCTGTGCCCTCCCCAGCGCTCCCCCCATAGCTGTGCCCTCCCCAGCGCTCCCCCCATAGCTGTGCCCTCCCCAGCGCTCCCCCCATAGCTGTGCCCTCCCCAGCGCTCCCCCCATAGCTGTGCCCTCCCCAGCGCTCCCCCCATAGCTGTGCCCTCCCCAGCGCTCCCCCCATAGCTGTGCCCTCCCCAGCGCTCCCCCCATAGCTGTGCCCTCCCCAGCGCTCCCCCCATAGCTGTGCCCTCCCCAGCGCTCCCCCCATAGCTGTGCCCTCCCCAGCGCTCCCCCCATAGCTGTGCCCTCCCCAGCGCTCCCCCCATAGCTGTGCCCTCCCCAGCGCTCCCCCCATAGCTGTGCCCTCCCCAGCGCTCCCCCCATAGCTGTGCCCTCCCCAGCGCTCCCCCCATAGCTGTGCCCTCCCCAGCGCTCCCCCCATAGCTGTGCCCTCCCCAGCGCTCCCCCCATAGCTGTGCCCTCCCCAGCGCTCCCCCCATAGCTGTGCCCTCCCCAGCGCTCCCCCCATAGCTGTGCCCTCCCCAGCGCTCCCCCCATAGCTGTGCCCTCCCCAGCGCTCCCCCCATAGCTGTGCCCTCCCCAGCGCTCCCCCCATAGCTGTGCCCTCCCCAGCGCTCCCCCCATAGCTGTGCCCTCCCCAGCGCTCCCCCCATAGCTGTGCCCTCCCCAGCGCTCCCCCCATAGCTGTGCCCTCCCCAGCGCTCCCCCCATAGCTGTGCCCTCCCCAGCGCTCCCCCCATAGCTGTGCCCTCCCCAGCGCTCCCCCCATAGCTGTGCCCTCCCCAGCGCTCCCCCCATAGCTGTGCCCTCCCCAGCGCTCCCCCCATAGCTGTGCCCTCCCCAGCGCTCCCCCCATAGCTGTGCCCTCCCCAGCGCTCCCCCCATAGCTGTGCCCTCCCCAGCGCTCCCCCCATAGCTGTGCCCTCCCCAGCGCTCCCCCCATAGCTGTGCCCTCCCCAGCGCTCCCCCCATAGCTGTGCCCTCCCCAGCGCTCCCCCCATAGCTGTGCCCTCCCCAGCGCTCCCCCCATAGCTGTGCCCTCCCCAGCGCTCCCCCCATAGCTGTGCCCTCCCCAGCGCTCCCCCCATAGCTGTGCCCTCCCCAGCGCTCCCCCCATAGCTGTGCCTTCCCCAGTTACAGTGCCCCAGTAAGGCCCGTTCCCCACTTGCGAGTGTGATGCGATGAACTCGCATCACACTCGCAACGCAAGCTGCCGGGAACGCACGGCCTGAACGCTGCACCGCGGGAGTGAACTGACATGCTGAGTTCACTCCCGCGGTGCAGCGTTCAGGCCGTGCGTTCCCGGCAGCTTGCGTTGCGAGTGTGATGCGAGTTCATCGCATCACACTCGCAAGTGGGGAACGGGCCTAACAGCTGAACTGTATCCCAGTTTTGTTAGAATCTGCCCATATCACTCAGCTTTCCCTGAATCAGATAATTTCGTAACCTCCTGAGGTGTGAATCGCGTGATATAAATAAAGTTTTTGTTCTGTGTTGCAATATAAGTATTCACGCCCCTCCGCTCAGGACATGCAGTGAATACAGGGGTCTTTGTGTAGCGGCGTCTGAGGTCCAGTGGGGGCTCTGCCAAAATCCACACCGTACAGAGGGGGCGCCAGGACAGAAAACATGTTTATGTAGGTGAGAGCAGAACATAGGAATGTGCAGAGATTTAAAGGGGAACTCCACCTTACATAGATCTACAGAGCCCGTTCACAACCCATGCTAAATCCTGACAGTTACCCCAGAGCATTATGGGAGTTCAAGTGACAGTTATATAGTTTAAATTTACCGATAAGGTCACATGTCTGACAAAGAGGCGGAGCTAAGCTGCTGTCACTTTCCAGATCTTTTAAAGGGAACCTGCCAGCAGATTTAACCACACTGAACTCCCATCCCCCTCAGATCGGGGATGAAATGTCCTTTCTAGAATTCCCTATTTTATGTCAAATCTCACCCTGTTACCCATAAAAAAAAATCTCCAAAGTCATGTCAGTTTTAGAGGCTGCAGGGAGTGGGTCAATTCAGACGTATCTATGTTCCGTTCTATAGCACCTAGACACATGCTGCTGGTGTCATATTAAAGGTAAGAATCTTATCTTTCATATCACTTGTGTTTTTGGGAGCTAAAGAATTGGAGATACGTACAGAACCATTAGCCTGATGTGATCTGAAAGATGTGTTTCTTATCTTTAATATGGCGCCAGCAGCGTATGTCAAGGTGCCTGAAGTGACACTACACCTGCAGCCTCTAAACTTGACTCATCTCAGGCAAAATCTGACTCATTGTCACATGATTTTGGCTGCAATTTGACATAAAACACGGAATACTAGAAAGTACATTTCATCCCCGACCTGAGGGGACTGTGAGTTTAATTGGGGGTCACATCTGGTGACAGGTTCCCTTTAAATACAGCTCTGGATGTGAATGGAGAAAATACTGATAAATAATCACTGAGAGGCAGAAGAGTCGGGATTAACCCTTGATAATCATGTAATCTGCTGATACAGGACATGTATATCAATATCTTTATTTCATGTAACAATATATGGAGTGTTACACCTAAAATACACAGAAACACCTTCTCTCCATAAACTCTGCGCCCTCATGCAACTTTATCACCAATTGTCTTGTAATATCCTTGTAACATCTGTTAGCAATCAGGCTCTGTAGCCCCTTGGATTACTGGGGTGTTTGCCAATTTGTGGGTCTCCTTGTGTTTAGAAACTACAACTCCCATCATGCCCTGTGAGCCTATGAGTGTTAGGGCATGATGGGAGTTGTGGTTTTGTAAACAACTGAATAGTTCATACTCAGCTTTCCCAGAAACAGATGGATTTGCAGGTTAGGACATTTCCCAGGCTGGATGAGTGGATGTTTGGATGATAGATATTGGGGTCACTGCAGATTATGGGGGTCTCTAGTACATAAGGCATCATGTTTTGTAGTGGTCGTAGCTACGCACTGACTATATGGCTACATACTAGACATTAGCCCGCATAGGAGCTGCGTACACAGGAGCGTAGGGAGGACCAGATCACACCACAGTCATTGCCATTCATTTTCAGGCCCCCCTCCCGCTCTTCATAGCTTGGTGGTCTTCTGTAGGTAGATGGGGCTCTGCTTCTGCATGTAGGGGTTGGAGTAGCCCTCCTTGTGCCTCGTCCTGATGCACCTCCGAATGAACAGCAGGATGACATCCAGCAGCAGCTCAAAGAACTCGGCCAAGGTGCAGACAGAGAAGCCCACCCACAGCCCCACCAAGCCCCCCATGTTAGAGATGAGGTTAATTTCCTGCAACGAAAAGAGAAAGTGAAGGGAAGTGCGAGTTATGCTCTAAATCAGAGTACTCTAGTCACATCCAAAGCTGCACTGAAAAGAAGAATCCTCAATATCAAATGAGCTCTTGTGTCAACCCTCATCCTCATAGACTATAAGCTCTTGTGTCACCCCTCATCCTCATAGACTGTAAGCTCTTGTGTCACCCCCTCATCCTCATAGACTGTAAGCTCTTGTGTCACCCCCTCATCCTCATAGACTATAAGCTCTTGTGTCACCCCTCATCCTCATAGACTGTAAGCTCTTGTGTCACCCCCTCATCCTCATAGACTGTAAGCTCTTGTGTCACCCCCTCATCCTCATAGACTGTAAGCTCTTGTGTCACCCCCTCATCCTCATAGACTGTAAGCTCTTGTGTCATCCCCTCATCCTCATAGACTGTAAGCTCTTGTGTCATCCCCTCATCCTCATAGACTGTAAGCTCTTGTGTCACCTCCTCATAGACTGTAAGCTCTTGTGTCACCTCCTCATAGACTGTAAGCTCTTGTGTCACCTCCTCATAGACTGTAAGCTCTTGTGTCACCTCCTCATAGACTGTAAGCTCTTGTGTCACCCACTCATCCTCATAGACTGTAAGCTCTTGTGTCACCCCCTCATCCTCATAGACTGTAAGCTCTTGTGTCACCCCCTCATCCTCATAGACTGTAAGCTCTTGTGTCACCCCCTCATCCTCATAGACTGTAAGCTCTTGTGTCACCCCCTCATCCTCATAGACTGTAAGCTCTTGTGTCACCCCCTCATCCTCATAGACTGTAAGCTCTTGTGTCACCCCCTCATCCTCATAGACTGTAAGCTCTTGTGTCACCCCCTCATCCTCATAGACTGTAAGCTCTTGTGTCACCCCCTCATCCTCATAGACTGTAAGCTCTTGTGTCACCTCCTCATCCTCATAGACTGTAAGCTCTTGTGTCCTCCTCATCCTCATAGACTGTAAGCTCTTGTGTCCTCCCCTCATCCTCATAGACTGTAAGCTCTTGTGTCACCCCCTCATCCTCATAGACTGTAAGCTCTTGTGTCCCCCCCCTCATCCTCATAGACTGTAAGCTCTTGTGTCACCCCCTCATCCTCATAGACTGTAAGCTCTTGTGTCACCCCCTCATCCTCAGGTCCTGATTACTGCCTCTCCAGTTTGCACGCAGGACCCCACAGTCCTTCCTGCCTCGGTTCCATAGCGCCCCCTGTGGTCGGATGTGAGTAATTTTAGGTTCTCACAGTCATTGATGGTTCCTCTTCAATCAGTTCGAAATTGAGTTGCTTGAAGTAAACCACGACCTTCACAAAATTATCTCTGCCAAAATAAGAGACAAAAATCTCAGCAGCAGAAGCCTCCCTCATGGCAGATAACAGAGAGCAGTAGACTGCAGGCAGTGGGGCAGGTAACAGAGAGCAGTAGACTGCAGGCAGTGGGGCAGGTAACAGAGAGCAGTAGACTGCAGGCAGTGGGGCAGGTAACAGAGAGCAGTAGACTGCAGGCAGTGGGGCAGGTAACAGAGAGCAGTAGACTGCAGGCAGTGGGGCAGGTAACAGAGAGCAGTAGACTGCAGGCAGTGGGGCAGGTAACAGAGAGCAGTAGACTGCAGGCAGTGGGGCAGGTAACAGAGAGCAGTAGACTGCAGGCAGTGGGGCAGGTAACAGAGAGCAGTAGACTGCAGGCAGTGGGGCAGGTAACAGAGAGCAGTAGACTGCAGGCAGTGGGGCAGGTAACAGAGAGCAGTAGACTGCAGGCAGTGGGGCAGGTAACAGAGAGCAGTAGACTGCAGGCAGTGGGGCAGGTAACAGAGAGCAGTAGACTGCAGGCAGTGGGGCAGGTAACAGAGAGCAGTAGACTGCAGGCAGTGGGGCAGGTAACAGAGAGCAGTAGACTGCAGGCAGTGGGGCAGGTAACAGAGAGCAGTAGACTGCAGGCAGTGGGGCAGGTAACAGAGAGCAGTAGACTGCAGGCAGTGGGGCAGGTAACAGAGAGCAGTAGACTGCAGGCAGTGGGGCAGGTAACAGAGAGCAGTAGACTGCAGGCAGTGGGGCAGGTAACAGAGAGCAGTAGACTGCAGGCAGTGGGGCAGGTAACAGAGAGCAGTAGACTGCAGGCAGTGGGGCAGGTAACAGAGAGCAGTAGACTGCAGGCAGTGGGGCAGGTAACAGAGAGCAGTAGACTGCAGGCAGTGGGGCAGGTAACAGAGAGCAGTAGACTGCAGGCAGTGGGGCAGGTAACAGAGCAGTAGACTGCAGGCAGTGGGGCAGGTAACAGAGCAGTAGACTGCAGGCAGTGGGGCAGGTAACAGAGAGCAGTAGACTGCAGGCAGTGGGGCAGGTAACAGAGAGCAGTAGACTGCAGGCAGTGGGGCAGGTAACAGAGAGCAGTAGACTGCAGGCAGTGGGGCAGGTAACAGAGAGCAGTAGACTGCAGGCAGTGGGGCAGGTAACAGAGCAGTAGACTGCAGGCAGTGGGGCAGGTAACAGAGAGCAGTAGACTGCAGGCAGTGGGGCAGGTAACAGAGAGCAGTAGACTGCAGGCAGTGGGGCAGGTAACAGAGAGCAGTAGACTGCAGGCACCTGATGAGCGCGGGGTTGTCGGCCACGTCCTTCATCTGTCCCCCCCACTCTCTGAGGTCCTTGGAGAAATTCTCCTATAAAGAGAAATACAGCGAGGAGCGCGGACAATGTTATATGGACCCCACACCGCTCGCCCCGGTCCGATATACTTACTATAAAAGCGCTGGAGGGCCACTGCGATCCGGACACCGTCAGCTCATAGATCTCCTCCCTGTCACAGCGAGAAACGGGAGATCACAGACGCGTCCTGGAGCCCACACCCATCACTGCGAATAACGGACCCGGGCCGGGGGTGTCTGGTCTGGGGGGTGTATTAGTGATGCAGTCTGGTCTGGGGGGTGTATTAGTGATGCAGTCTGGTCTGGGGGGGTGTATTAGTGATGCAGTCTGGTCTGGGGGTGTATTAGTGATGCAGTCTGGTCTGGGGGGGTGTATTAGTGATGCAGTCTGGTCTGGGGGGTGTATTAGTGATGCAGTCTGGTCTGGGGGTGTATTAGTGATGCAGTCTGGTCTGGGGGGTGTATTAGTGATGCAGTCTGGTCTGGGGGGTGTATTAGTGATGCAGTCTGGTCTGGGGGATGTATTAGTGATGCAGTCTGGTCTGGGGGGGTGTATTAGTGATACAGTCTGGTCTGGGGGGTGTATTAGTGATACAGTCTGGTCTGGGGGGGTGTATTAGTGATGCAGTCTGGTCTGGGGGGTGTATTAGTGATGCAGTCTGGTCTGGGGGGTGTATTAGTGATGCAGTCTGGTCTGGGGGATGTATTAGTGATGCAGTCTGGTCTGGGGGGTGTATTAGTGATGCAGTCTGGTCTGGGGGGTGTATTAGTGATGCAGTCTGGTCTGGGGGGTGTATTAGTGATGCAGTCTGGTCTGGGGGGTGTATTAGTGATGCAGTCTGGTCTGGGGGTGTATTAGTGATGCAGTCTGGTCTGGGGGGTGTATTAGTGATGCAGTCTGGTCTGGGGGGATGTATTAGTGATGCAGTCTGGTCTGGGGGATGTATTAGTGATGCAGTCTGGTCTGGGGGGTGTATTAGTGATGCAGTCTGGTCTGGGGGGTGTATTAGTGATGCAGTCTGGTCTGGGGGGGTGTATTAGTGATGCAGTCTGGTCTGGGGGGGTGTATTAGTGATGCAGTCTGGTCTGGGGGGTGTATTAGTGATGCAGTCTGGTCTGGGGGATGTATTAGTGATGCAGTCTGGTCTGGGGGGTGTATTAGTGATGCAGTCTGGTCTGGGGGGTGTATTAGTGATGCAGTCTGGTCTGGGGGGTGTATTAGTGATGCAGTCTGGTCGGGGGGTGTATTAGTGATGCAGTCTGGTCTGGGGGGTGTATTAGTGATGCAGTCTGGTCTGGGGGGGTGTATTAGTGATGCAGTCTGGTCTGGGGGGGTGTATTAGTGATGCAGTCTGGTCTGGGGGGGTGTATTAGTGATGCAGTCTGGTCTGGGGGGTGTATTAGTGATGCAGTCTGGTCTGGGGGGTGTATTAGTGATGCAGTCTGGTCTGGGGGGTGTATTAGTGATGCAGTCTGGTCTGGGGGGTGTATTAGTGATGCAGTCTGGTCTGGGGGGTGTATTAGTGATGCAGTCTGGTCTGGGGGGTGTATTAGTGATGCAGTCTGGTCTGGGGGGTGTATTAGTGATGCAGTCTGGTCTGGGGGTGTATTAGTGATGCAGTCTGGTCTGGGGGGTGTATTAGTGATGCAGTCTGGTCTGGGGGGTGTATTAGTGATGCAGTCTGGTCTGGGGGATGTATTAGTGATGCAGTCTGGTCTGGGGGATGTATTAGTGATGCAGTCTGGTCTGGGGGTGTATTAGTGATGCAGTCTGGTCTGGGGGGTGTATTAGTGATGCAGTCTGGTCTGGGGGATGTATTAGTGATGCAGTCTGGTCTGGGGGTGTATTAGTGATGCAGTCTGGTCTGGGGGGTGTATTAGTGATGCAGTCTGGTCTGGGGGGTGTATTAGTGATGCAGTCTGGTCTGGGGGGTGTATTAGTGGTACAGTCTGGTCTGGGGGGTGTATTAGTGATGCAGTCTGGTCTGGGGGGTGTATTAGTGATACAGTCTGGTCTGGGGGGTGTATTAGTGATGCAGTCTGGTCTGGGGGGTGTATTAGTGATGCAGTCTGGTCTGGGGGTGTATTAGTGATGCAGTCTGGTCTGGGGGGTGTATTAGTGATGCAGTCTGGTCTGGGGGGTGTATTAGTGATGCAGTCTGGTCTGGGGGTGTATTAGTGATGCAGTCTGGTCTGGGGGATGTATTAGTGATGCAGTCTGGTCTGGGGGATGTATTAGTGATGCAGTCTGGTCTGGGGGTGTATTAGTGATGCAGTCTGGTCTGGGGGTGTATTAGTGATGCAGTCTGGTCTGGGGGGGTGTATTAGTGATGCAGTCTGGTCTGGGGGGTGTATTAGTGATGCAGTCTTGGGGGGTGTATTAGTGATGCAGTCTGGTCTGGGGGGTGTATTAGTGATACAGTCTGGTCTGGGGGGTGTATTAGTGATGCAGTCTGGTCTGGGGGGTGTATTAGTGATGCAGTCTGGTCTGGGGGTGTATTAGTGATGCAGTCTGGTCTGGGGGGTGTATTAGTGATGCAGTCTGGTCTGGGGGGTGTATTAGTGATGCAGTCTGGTCTGGGGGGGTGTATTAGTGATGCAGTCTGGTCTGGGGGGTGTATTAGTGATGCAGTCTTGGGGGGTGTATTAGTGATGCAGTCTGGTCTGGGGGATGTATTAGTGATGCAGTCTGGTCTGGGGGTGTATTAGTGATGCAGTCTGGTCTGGGGGGTGTATTAGTGATACAGTCTGGTCTGGGGGGTGTATTAGTGATGCAGTCTGGTCTGGGGGGTGTATTAGTGATGCAGTCTGGTCTGGGGGTGTATTAGTGATGCAGTCTGGTCTGGGGGGTGTATTAGTGATGCAGTCTGGTCTGGGGGGTGTATTAGTGATGCAGTCTGGTCTGGGGGGGTGTATTAGTGATGCAGTCTGGTCTGGGGGGTGTATTAGTGATGCAGTCTTGGGGGGTGTATTAGTGATGCAGTCTGGTCTGGGGGGTGTATTAGTGATGCAGTCTGGTCTGGGGGGTGTATTAGTGATGCAGTCTGGTCTGGGGGGTGTATTAGTGATGCAGTCTGGTCTGGGGGGTGTATTAGTGATGCAGTCTGGTCTGGGGGATGTATTAGTGATGCAGTCTGGTCTGGGGGATGTATTAGTGATGCAGTCTGGTCTGGGGGGTGTATTAGTGATGCAGTCTGGTCTGGGGGGTGTATTAGTGATGCAGTCTGGTCTGGGGGGTGTATTAGTGATGCAGTCTGGTCTGGGGGATGTATTAGTGATACAGTCTGGTCTGGGGGGGTGTATTAGTGATGCAGTCTGGTCTGGGGGATGTATTAGTGATGCAGTCTGGTCTGGGGGGGTGTATTAGTGATGCAGTCTGGTCTGGGGGTGTATTAGTGATGCAGTCTGGTCTGGGGGGTGTATTAGTGATGCAGTCTGGTCTGGGGGGGTGTATTAGTGATGCAGTCTGGTCTGGGGGGTGTATTAGTGATGCAGTCTGGTCTGGGGGGGTGTATTAGTGATGCAGTCTGGTCTGGGGGGTGTATTAGTGATGCAGTCTGGTCTGGGGGGTGTATTAGTGATGCAGTCTGGTCTGGGGGGTGTATTAGTGATGCAGTCTGGTCTGGGGGTGTATTAGTGATGCAGTCTGGTCTGGGGGGTGTATTAGTGATGCAGTCTGGTCTGGGGGGTGTATTAGTGATGCAGTCTGGTCTGGGGGATGTATTAGTGATGCAGTCTGGTCTGGGGGGTGTATTAGTGATGCAGTCTGGTCTGGGGGGTGTATTAGTGATGCAGTCTGGTCTGGGGGGTGTATTAGTGATGCAGTCTGGTCTGGGGGGTGTATTAGTGATGCAGTCTGGTCTGGGGGGTGTATTAGTGATGCAGTCTGGTCTGGGGGGTGTATTAGTGATGCAGTCTGGTCTGGGGGGTGTATTAGTGATGCAGTCTGGTCTGGGGGATGTATTAGTGATGCAGTCTGGTCTGGGGGGTGTATTAGTGATGCAGTCTGGTCTGGGGGTGTATTAGTGATGCAGTCTGGTCTGGGGGGTGTATTAGTGATGCAGTCTGGTCTGGGGGTGTATTAGTGATGCAGTCTGGTCTGGGGGTGTATTAGTGATGCAGTCTGGTCTGGGGGTGTATTAGTGATGCAGTCTGGTCTGGGGGTGTATTAGTGATGCAGTCTGGTCTGGGGGGTGTATTAGTGATGCAGTCTGGTCTGGGGGGTGTATTAGTGATGCAGTCTGGTCTGGGGGGTGTATTAGTGATGCAGTCTGGTCTGGGGGGTGTAATATTTCTTTGTCTCTCATAGGACAGAAGGGACACTGGGGGCACTGGAAGGGCAAGTTACAGGCAGGGACCCTCAGACAAATACATGTAGTCCCCCAACCTTTCCCAGACTACAGAGAACCCTCCAAGATCACCACTTAACCAGGCCAGTCTTGGCGGGTATAACGCGTGGCGGCCATATTGGTTGTGACTCATCTTTCCCAGGATCGGATATACCATAACACCTCTGCTCTGTGTATAATTTTAGCCGCAGACTCGTCTCTTCTGAGCCGTCATGTGATTCAGAAAAGCAGAATTGGCTAAATATTTGTGTCTGGCAGAGTCAGCTGGAAAAAAGACAGGAAATTCTAGACCCGTGTCATGTGCCCTGTGGCTGCGCTGACCTGGTGACCCACTGAGCATTGAAAGGGAACTGTTCCTGTCATATGAATATAATGCTGCTACAAGAGTAAAGACCGACACTCAGGCGTGTAATATTTAAAGGGAACCTGTCACCAGGTTTTACCCCACTAAACTACTAGTCCCCTCTGGTATGGAGTGAAATGTTCTTTCTGGAACTCCCTCTTTTATGTAAAATCTCACCCGGAAAATATGACTCTTCTCCCCTTATTTTCACATAAGATGAGTTGAGTTCATACGTCCCAATTTTTAGTTTTATAGCGCCTAGAAACATGGTGCTGGTGTCTTATTACAGATAAGAATCCCATCTTTCAGGTCACATCAGGATTATGGTTCTTTGAGCTACAGAACCGGACATAAAGCAATTAACATAGGCAAGAACTGGATCTTTATCTGAACTATGTCTTTATCTGCCTGTATCTCTGATTCTGTGATATTCTTATCTTTAATATGACACAAAAAGCAACCACTAAACTTTACTCGTCTCATGTGACAATACAGTGAGAAGAGTCATATTTGCCTGACTTTGGGGAGATTTTTTATAGGTAAACAGATGAAATTGCACATGAAAGAGGTAATTCTAGAAAGGAAATGATTTACCTCTTACCTGAGGGGGCTAATCATTTAGTGGGGGTAAAAGTGTATTTTTAGGTCCCCCCTGGCCAATCACAGCCAAGGCTACTAGGTAGGGGCATCAATTTGTCAGACTGGCTGCAGGTCATGTGTCTGGTCACACACAGGTTGCGGCCAAACCACGGACCCGAAAACCTAAAGTTCAAGTCCGTTCATCTCTACTGGGGAAAGGGAGGATACTGGGGCATGCTGGGAGTTGTAGTTTTACAATAGCCGGATGACGGGGGTGCAGGTCACTTACTTGCACTGTAGGGGGCAGTGGCAGTTCAGTTCGTCATGGGCAAATTTAAATTCATAGAGTTTCACGCAGTCACCTGGAAGCAGAATATTCATGGATCAAAATGGGTCCCATCACAAAAGTCCCGGCCCCCCTCAAAGACTCATCTCATCTGATAACCCCCTTTGAAGGGCCAGTGATCCCACTTCAGCGGGTGTCAGTCTCCCCTATGTAATCACTTATCACTATAGTCAGACGCGCCCCTGGATGAGGTGGCTGCTAACAGAAAGTAACAGAGCATCTCAGGATGATGTGGCTGTAGCATGGACTCACGGACGACGGGGTTGCTGAGGTTACATTTGGGGTGACCCAGGTCTCTTGGACAAGCGAATTCCCAGTGGCTGCAGCCGCAGTTGTCGATGATGTTCTGCTGGGCGCATGTCCGCTTACAGGCCTGCGGGAGACAGAGGAGGGGAGGTCAGAGCACACAGGGGCCCCAGTCATCACTAGTATGGGGGGGCCCTATTAATGGGGGCAATGATCAACCATAAACACTGCTGCTATCATCTCTAGGAAGACACTGAAGATCAGAGAGATGCTACTCATGTGCAGGGATAAGAGACCCCGTTTTTTTTTCAGACCCCCCACTATTCAGATACTAATCCTGTGATTGGTTCTTACAAGAGGAACCCCTTTAAAAGGCACCTAGTGGGGAAGGTTTTAGCTTTAACTAAAATGGGGTACATTTGTTCTAAAATTACCGAGACTGATACACTGTAACAAACCCTCAGCCACGCAGAGATTGGTGAAAATTTTATAAACTGACCCAATGTTGACATGAACCAAATCCTTTTTTTTTTTTTAAATGTTCCCAATGATTAAGTGCAGGGGGTGAATTCACCTTATTAAAGGGGTTGTCCAGGATAACAAAGACAAGGCTGCAGATTTGCCCGTCTCTACAGGTTGTGTGTAGTACTGCAGCTCAGTCACATCACATAACATGGATCTGAGCAGCAGTACCAGACACAACCTATGGGCGGGGGAGGCGCTGTTTACCTAAAGCTTTTCATCCATAAGCAGCCGTGTAATGATATAACCCAGTGTAAGGTGTGTGCCCCCTCCCCTGGCAGGACGCGCTGACCTCTCGTGTGTACCCCGCTTCATACACATCCTTATAGAAGTTCTTGATGTTCTCCCCGTCGGTGCACTGGCTCATGTACGGAGATTTCAGTCGGTCAATGTGAACCTGTAAAGTGAAAACCTTCATTTATAACAATGTAATCATCAGATTGCCTGGGGGTGCGCTGGCGCCCTCTGCTGGTGATTGTTCAGACTGCGGCTTGTATACCATAGCGCCAATCTTCTACATGCTGGGAATATTCGGGACATCCTGAGGGCCAGAAATACCAGACAACAAGAAAAGTGTGGCCGGCGCTACAGGTCATCATGTGTCAGACGCAAAGACTTCAACTTCTGATATCCAGGAGATTGTACAGAAGTAATGTGAAAGACACAATTGGGATGAGATAGAAAACTTACTACAAGCTGCAGCAGCTTGTGGCTCTGTAATATGCTGGCTCCATCATGTTGCTGAACACAATTAGATCACTGGGCCTAATGTGTTTATCTCCTCCTTACACTGCATTGCAGAACGCAATGTAAACGCCGAATATTACACGCTGGCGCTTTAAGGGTTTATTATGTTACCTTCATCATACCGATATCGGTTTCGGCTCCGGGTGGGACGTTAACCCCTTCATCCTCAGGGAAGGGCATCTGGGCCTGATCGTGGATGAGGAGGCGGATCCCAGCCGAGTGCGTCATGTCCTTCACGTACTCGATCTGCTGAATGAACAGCTCCAGGTGCAGTCCTGCGGGCACACAGGGGCTCAGCGTCCAAAACCACAGGAGAAGGCCAGAGGGCCACCCATGTATACAGGCCACAGCTCTTACACTGCAGCCATGGGGCCCCAAGCCGCAAACATGCTATGGGAAAGTGTTACTCACAGGACCCCAACTAAGACTTTGCCATATACCACCACTGTGCCCCCATATACCAACAGTCACAGTGCCCCCATATACCACCAGTCACAGTGCCCCCCATATACCACCAGTCACAGTGCCCCCCATATACCAACAGTCACAGTGCCCCCCATATACCACCAGTCACAGAGCCCCAATATACCACCAGTCACAGTGCCCCCCATATACCAACAGTCACAGTGCCCCCCATATACCAACAGTCACAGTGCCCCCCATATACCACCAGTCACAGTGCCCCCCATATACCACCAGTCACAGTGCCCCAATATACCACCAGTCACAGTGCCCCCCATATACCAACAGTCACAGTGCCCCCCATATACCAACAGTCACAGTGCCCCCCATATACCAACAGTCACAGTGCCCCCCATATACCACCAGTCACAGTGCCCCCCATATACCACCAGTCACAGTGCCCCCCATATACCACCAGTCACAGTGCCCCCCATATACCACCAGTCACAGTGCCCCCCATATACCAACAGTCACAGTGCCCCCCATATAGCAACAGTCACAGTGCCCCCCATATAGCACCAGTCACAGTGCCCCCCATATAGCACCAGTCACAGTGCCCCCATATATCACCAGTCACAGTGCCCCCCATATATCACCAGTCACAGTGCCCCCATATAGCACCAGTCACAGTGCCCCCATATATCACCAGTCACAGTGCCCCCCATATACCACCAGTCACAGTGCCCCCATATACCACCAGTCACAGTGCCCCCATATACCACCAGTCACAGTGCCCCCATATACCACCAGTCACAGTGCCCCCATATACCACCAGTCACAGTGCCCCCCATATACCACCAGTCACAGTGCCCCCCATATACCACCAGTCACAGTGCCCCCCATATACCACCAGTCACAGTGCCCCCCATATACCACCAGTCACAGTGCCCCCCATATACCACCAGTCACAGTGCCCCCATATAGCACCAGTCACAGTGCCCCCATATACCACCAGTCACAGTGCCCCCCATATACCACCAGTCACAGTGCCCCCCATATACCACCAGTCACAGTGCCTCCCATATACCACCAGTCACAGTGCCCCCCATATACCACCAATCACAGTGCCCCAATATACCACCAGTCACAGTGCCCCCCATATACCACCAGTCACAGTGCCCCCCATATACCACCAGTCACAGTGCCCCCCATATACCACCAGTCACAGTGCCCCCCATATACCCTCAGTCACAGTGCCCCCCATATACCACCAGTACAGTGCCCCCCATATACCACCAGTCACAGTGCCCCCAATATACCACCAGTCACAGTGCCCCAATATACCACCAGTCATAGTGCCCCCATATAGCACCAGTCACAGTGCCCCCCATATACCACCAGTCACAGTGCCCCCCATATACCACCAGTCACAGTGCCCCCCATATACCAACAGTCACAGTGCCCCCCATATACCAACAGTCACAGTGCCCCCCATATACCAACAGTCACAGTGCCCCCCATATACCAACAGTCACAGTGCCCCCCATATACCACCAGTCACAGTGCCCCCCATATACCACCAGTCACAGTGCCCCCCATATACCAACAGTCACAGTGCCCCCCATATACCAACAGTCACAGTGCCCCCCATATAGCACCAGTCACAGTGCCCCCCATATACCAACAGTCACAGTGCCCCCATATATCACCAGTCACAGTGCCCCCCATATACCACCAGTCACAGTGCCCCCCATATACCACCAGTCACAGTGCCCCCCATATACCACCAGTCACAGTGCCCCCCATATACCACCAGTCACAGTGCCCCCCATATACCACCAGTCACAGTGCCCCCCATATACCACCAGTCACAGTGCCCCCCATATACCACCAGTCACAGTGCCCCCCATATACCACCAGTCACAGTGCCCCCATATACCACCAGTCACAGTGCCCCCCATATACCACCAGTCACAGTGCCCCCCATATACCACCAGTCACAGTGCCCCCCATATACCACCAGTCACAGTGCCCCCCATATACCACCAGTCACAGTGCCCCCATATACCACCAGTCACAGTGCCCCCATATATCACCAGTCACAGTGCCCCCCATATACCAACAGTCACAGTGCCCCCCATATACCAACAGTCACAGTGCCCCCCATATACCAACAGTCACAGTGCCCCCCATATACCAACAGTCACAGTGCCCCCCATATAGCACCAGTCACAGTGCCCCCCATATAGCACCAGTCACAGTGCCCCCATATATCACCAGTCACAGTGCCCCCCATATACCAACAGTCACAGTGCCCCCCATATACCACCAGTCACAGTGCCCCCCATATACCACCAGTCACAGTGCCCCCCATATACCACCAGTCACAGTGCCCCCATATACCACCAGTCACAGTGCCCCCCATATACCACCAGTCACAGTGCCCCCCATATACCACCAGTCACAGTGCCCCCCATATACCACCAGTCACAGTGCCCCCCATATACCACCAGTCACAGTGCCCCCCATATACCACCAGTCACAGTGCCCCCCATATACCACCAGTCACAGTGCCCCCCATATACCACCAGTCACAGTGCCCCCATATACCACCAGTCACAGTGCCCCCCATATACCACCAGTCACAGTGCCCCCCATATACCACCAGTCACAGTGCCCCCCATATACCACCAGTCACAGTGCCCCCCATATACCACCAGTCACAGTGCTCCCATATACCACCAGTCACAGTGCCCCCATATATCACCAGTCACAGTGCCCCCCATATACCAACAGTCACAGTGCCCCCCATATACCAACAGTCACAGTGCCCCCCATATACCAACAGTCACAGTGCCCCCCATATACCAACAGTCACAGTGCCCCCCATATAGCACCAGTCACAGTGCCCCCCATATAGCACCAGTCACAGTGCCCCCATATATCACCAGTCACAGTGCCCCCCATATACCAACAGTCACAGTGCCCCCCATATACCACCAGTCACAGTGCCCCCCATATACCACCAGTCACAGTGCCCCCCATATACCACCAGTCACAGTGCCCCCATATACCACCAGTCACAGTGCCCCCCATATACCACCAGTCACAGTGCCCCCCATATACCACCAGTCACAGTGCCCCCCATATACCACCAGTCACAGTGCCCCCCATATACCACCAGTCACAGTGCCCCCCATATACCACCAGTCACAGTGCCTCCCATATACCACCAGTCACAGTGCCCCCCATATACCACCAGTCACAGTGCCCCCATATACCACCAGTCACAGTGCCCCCATATATCACCAGTCACAGTGCCCCCCATATACCACCAGTCACAGTGCCCCCATATTGAACAATACAAATAGCTCTTCAGTGTTTGTTCAGTTTTGCTAGCTGGTGATACACATGGTTTACCTCCTGATGCCCCTGGTGGTGCGGGAGTCTTCCAGTAGCTTCTAGAAGCCCCAGCTGGAGCTATAGCCATAACTATTCCGGGATTACTCCAGGACTCATTACCGCGGATCATTACCCAGGACATAACTAATGACTCCTCCGGCCCATTAGTCACATCTGGATCTGCTGGAAGCGCCAGGAGATAATGACACCTCTAACAGCTGACACAGGGGGAGTCACCCAGCTTTCCCACAGGCAAGATCAGGAAGAAAGATGGGTGACAACCAATATGGATCCTGCTGGACCACCCAGTACTCACCGTACATGAACCCCGCTTTGGTAATGTTGAGCGGCCGGGTGCTGGCAGGGTTCCCCCGGTAATCTATCGGCTTCTGGGAGTTGAACGTGTAACAGTTTCCAAACTTATAGTTAATAAAACTGGAGAAAAAACTTAAAAAGGTGGAAAAACAACAGAGAAGTAAAGTAAACATTGTATCCATATCAGAAGCCGATACATTGTAACAAACTGCTCTGATACATTGTCACACAGGACTATAGGGAGGGGATTGTGTTCAGCTCATATGGGATGGAGGGAGCAATTGTAACAGAGCTGCAGCTGTGAAAAGATTGAAAGTTTAGGAAGTGTCTGTTCTCCCCCTGGTGCTTCCTACATATTAACGATCTGGATACAGAGAGACAAGTAGGCGGTGACACGCGTGGCGTTTTTGGTGCGGTTTTTTTTTGCATCCTTGTAAAATGCATCAGTTTTGCATATTGTTTTTTTATATGGATTTTTTTTAGGTGCGTTTTCATTGCGCTTTTGAAAACGCATGCTTCTGTGGTCAGGGTTTTGAAACGCATGTGATTGATTACCTGCACAAACAGCCGAGAGAAGGCGACTGCGTTTTTACAAATTCCAAGAGACGCAGCCGCCGGCAATTACCGCACATCCACCATTTGCATTTTTGGAAATGCAAACGCAAGCAAACATTTGATAAACGCGTTCGTTGTCAATGCCTTTGAAATTGTGACAAAAACGCCACGTGTGTCACCGATCTAGTGCTAACATCAGAGTGTTTGGTACTGTAGACAGGTTATAAAGTAATAAAGTAATAAATCAATAAAAATGCCCTTAAGCCCCATAACATAAAGTGGATTTTCCCACAAAGACAAGATTCTTATATGTCCTCAGGATAACAAAATAACACATTCTCTAATTCACTGTTATTAATAAAAACACATAATTTCACAGACCAAGTCCAACCTGTCTCTATCAGTCCTGCTGTACACAATTTCAGTTGCCCTTAGACACGACCCTGTAACTTCTGACTTTAGGCCGGCGGCACACGTGGCATTTTGAACCCGTTTTGGGGCTGTTTTTAAGCAATCCATTTAAAAATGCATCAGTTTTTTTTTTTAAATGCATCAGTTTTTCCAGTTTTTTGTCTGTTTTTAACGGACTGCTTAAAAACGGGCAAAAAACTGGGTTCAAAACACTATCTTGGATTTTGCTGTGCTTGGATTTTCTGTCTTTCTGCTGTGAGCCTGTAGCCACGCCCCCTGCACGGAGCTCAGAGACACTCACTGATCACTTCTTGCCTGCTAGTGATGGAAAGTCCGGCTCTTCTTAGTGAGCAGGCTCGTTAGGCTCCACTCACTAAGCAGAGATGGCTCTTCTGGCTCCTGAACGCCTCCCTATTAAATATATAATAGGGAGCCACAGGCTAGTCAGTCACCCACACCACACCACAAAGGGGACGTGTGTCAGTGTGCCAGTTCACATCGTTCACACTCGCTGAGCCGGCTCTCACTACTGCCTGCACATCGTGAGGAGAGAGAAGCTGCAAACTACAAGGATATAAGTGATCCAGGGGGAGGCAGGCAAATATCTGTGAGAACAGAGATGTAGCAGTGCTGTGTGGGTAATGGATCTCATGCATCTCTGATCTGTCTCATCTCTGTATCAGTGTACTAGTGCAATGTTATAAACCAGATGAAAGTGCATATACATCTGTACCCTGATAATCTAACCAGATTGTCACCCCACAGAACTAGCTGGGTCATGTAGTGTCTGCTTAGTGAGGCCCCGCCCACACCCTGGGATTTTGCACTGAGCAGTCTAGGGAGTATTGTAAAGTAAGAGGTTAAAAATAATCTTTTATTGTGATAACATCACCAGGGGATTGAAATGTGAGAATTTTCTTTTGTGGGAAAACTCCTATAACAGCAAGCAAAGATCTTTAAAAGTGTGAGAAAGAGAAGCTTGAGGGTGCTACATTGGGTACAGTGGGTGCTACAGTGCGTTCCGCATGCGTTTTTGTATGTTTATCATGCGTTTGGCTGGTTTGAATCCTGTGATAACATTTTCATAGCTGCTTACACTTCCATAATTCCATAAAACGGATTCAAACCAGCCAATCGCATGTGTTTTCAGTGCGTGTGGCATCACCCAAAGAGTAAAACCTCTGTTACTTTCCTAGAGGCAGTTACCTGGGACCTACCATTATAGGAAGTGGCTATAAGGGCGGGATTAGTGGGGTGCGCCCCCCCATCTTACACTGGGAGTGAGGGAGTCAGTAGTGCAGAGCCCCGGAGATATGGCTGATAACAGAGAATCACACGGGGCCCCTATCATCCCTAGACCCTGTGGTGGTGCTGTACCTGGCATTGCACTCCTGCCCATGGAAGTTGCAGAAGATGAGCATATCATCCAGCTGGTGCCCCATCTCCACCTTCTGCTCATCCGGCAACTGGTTAAACTCCGAGGCGAACCTGTTGAAGGCGCTGTTGTACTGGACCGTCTCATCTGGGTACTCCGAGGAAGAGTTGACGTGGGAGCGGTTTCGGCGGTGGGTCAGCTCCAGACCCGAGTCCTAGGGGGTCACAAGAGGCAACGTAGATTACTGCTGGAGAGCTTATACTTCTCACAGCTGAGGGTCTGTCACAACTCCATCATCTAGAACAGTGGTGGCACTCAGGCCATCACCCCAGGACAGAGTTCACCAAACACTGAATCTTTCTGCAGTCCCAGGCAAACTAAGAAAAGCTGCTCTCAGTGCTATTTGACACTGGCTGTTTGGAACTGCGGGAAGCAAGAAGGTTTTGACAGAGGTGTATTATCTTTGGTGGTCATCATGCTGGACCCGACCATTCTTCCTTTACAGAGAGACCCTGGAGAGAAGCTACAATGATAATCTGAATTTGCCCTCCTTCTTTTAACTGGTGGCCTCAGACCGCCAATACAATTGAAAGATGTGAAAGAACAGGGAGCAATAAGTTACTGCTTAAAATTTCATGTTGGCACTTCACGGTAAATAAGTGGATTTCGGTTGTAGTTTGGGCACTCGGCCTCTAAAAGGTTCCCCATCACTGATCTAGGAGATCACTAGATCACAAATCTCTTTTCTGTCCTAATATTTCTTACATTTTTACTGTACTGATACATTGTAACAGTCCTGCAGTGTATACAATCCCCTGTGATCTCCAGACTGATACATTGTTACAGCCCCTCCATTGTAGACAATACTCTGCAAGCTCAAAACAGATCAGTCAGAGGATTGTTACAATGTATCAGTGCAGATAAGAATGTATTAGACTTGGGATTGTCTACTTTTTTGGCTTTAGGACCAAGCTAAAATTTACAAGTCTCCGTGAACAAGACCCCCAGTATCTGATCAGTGGCCCCCATTCTGACCGCCATACACCATACTACAGACAGACACATGATCCTATAACCCCATGCATATAGACTTATAAGTGACCCATTTAGGGTGTAATTCACACCTGGAGGCAGGTCGCCATGGCGAAACTCTTCTTTATGGAGGAAAGTTTCACGCTGTTGAGGTTGCAGATGGTGACGGCAGGGAACATGAGCTTGGCGCTGGAGATCAGCATGATCTTCTCATGTGATGGGTACGTGTAGTAGGTCATGACCATCTCCGTGCACTGCCAGAGGGCACAGCACAGGGCGAAACTCACAAAGAACAGCCAGACCAGGCGACGGAACCAGTGGCGCGAGCGGAAGATGTTGGGGATCCCATGGGCCGAGGTGTGCTGCAGGATGGTCTGACCCAATTTCCGTAAGGTCTTGGCATCGTAGGAGGAGGCTGGCAGGACCTTCATCTCAGGGTGGACCATTCTCTGCATACACCAGCGCTTATCTGCCTCATCTAACCCACCGCAGAGGCTCTTAAAAGCCGCCAGCTGTAATGCCCCAAGGTATAAGGTCCTCTAATCCTTTGTGCTTGTCGCTGAGATGACCTGTTACCTTAGTGACATCTTCAGTAATGATCTCATTAGACTTCATGTCACAGAACGTCTTCCAGAAGCCGCAACCAGACCCAATTATAAGGAGTCAGCAGGAAATGATCATAGATTTTATACTGAACCATTCCTACTATTGGGGCATGTATGCGGACCCTAAGCCCACCATGACAGATCCCACAGGGGGAGCACCCAGTCACCCGCAAATATACTCAATAATACTGCAGGCACAAAGTGACAGTCAGGAATCATGAAAAGCTGAAATGTTTGCCTGTGTAATACTCCAGAGCTGCACTCACTATTCTGCTGCACATTGGATGACCTCAGATGGGCCCCTGCCAGGGCCGATTCTAGCATATTTGCTGCCTGAGGCGAATATTAAAATGCTGCCCCCCCCCACCCCCCGCTCCCTGTTAAGTAAATCCTTAAACTTTACTAACAATTAACAACCCTACAGACAGCTCCCTGACACTGTGTGACTGACTACAGGATCTGAGAGGCATTAGTGCATCTAGTACCTGATGACAATCTCTTCCATCAGGAGGAATTTATTCCGGGTTCTCCAATCCATGACGTATCAAAGGTGAATTCACGGCCAGATATCTTCAGCTCCGTGCAGCATCTCCACCCGGCGTCCCTAAAAATACCACAGTCACTTACAGTACAGTATCAAGTCTCCTGGATAACAACACTGTGCTCCTAAATATTATATACCCCTCACAACACAACTGACCGCACACTACCCCACATATAACACATCCCTCATTATATAGAGATAAAATCTTGCCCCACATATACAGTCCCCTCCCAGCTTAGTAATATACTGTATCCCATATACAGCCCCCCAGCTTAGTAATATACTGTATCCCATATACAGCCCCCCAGCTTAGTAATATACTGTACCCCATATACAGCCCCCCAGCTTAGTAATATACTGTATCCCATATACAGCCCCCCAGCTTAGTAATATACTGTATCCCATATACAGCCCCAGCTTAGTAATATACTGTATCCCATATACAGCCCCCCAGCTTAGTAATATACTATATCCCATATACATCCCCCCAGCTTAGTAATATACTGTATCCCATATACATCCCCCCAGCTTAGTAATATACTGTATCCCATATACATCCCCCCAGCTTAGTAATATACTGTATCCCATATACAGCCCCCCAGCTTAGTAATATACTGTATCCCATATACATCCCCCCAGCTTAGTAATATACTGTATCCCATATACATCCCCCCAGCTTAGTAATATACTGTATCCCATATACATCCCCCCAGCTTAGTAATATACTGTATCCCATATACAGCCCTCCAGCTTAGTAATATACTGTATCCCATATACAGTCCCCCAGCTTAGTAATATACTGTATCCCATATACAGCCCCCCAGCTTAGTAATATACTGTATCCCATATACATCCCCCCAGCTTAGTAATATACTGTACCCCATATACAGCCCCCCAGCTTAGTAATATACTGTACCCCATATACAGCCCCCCAGCTTAGTAATATACTGTATCCCATATACATCCCCCCAGCTTAGTAATATACTGTACCCCATATACAGCCCCCCAGCTTAGTAATATACTGTATCCCATATACAGCCTCCCAGCTTAGTAATATACTGTATCCCATATACAGCCCCCCAGCTTAGTAATATACTGTATCCCATATACATCCCCCCAGCTTAGTAATATACTGTATCCCATATACAGCCCCCCAGCTTAGTAATATACTGTATCCCATATACAGCCCCCCAGCTTAGTAATATACTGTATCCCATATACATCCCCCCAGCTTAGTAATATACTGTATCCCATATACAGCCCCCCAGCTTAGTAATATACTGTATCCCATATACAGCCTCCCAGCTTAGTAATATACTGTATCTCATATACAGTCCCCCAGCTTAGTAATATACTGTATCCCATATACAGCCCTCCCAGCTTAGTAATATACTGTATCCCATATACAGCCACCCCAGCTTAGTAATATACTGTATCCCATATACATCCCCCCAGCTTAGTAATATACTGTATCCCATATACATCCCCAGCTTAGTAATATACTGTATCCCATATACAGCCCCCCAGCTTAGTAATATACTGTATCCCATATACAGCCCCCCCAGCTTAGTAATATACTGTATCCCATATACAGCCCCCCAGCTTAGTAATATACTGTATCCCATATACATCCCCCCAGCTTAGTAATATACTGTATCCCATATACAGCCCCACAGCTTAGTAATATACTGTATCCCATATACATCCCCCAGCTTAGTAATATACTGTACCCCATATACATCCTCCAGCTTAGTAATATACTGTATCCCATATACATCCCCCAGCTTAGTAATATACTGTACCCCATATACATCCTCCCAGCTTAGTAATATACTGTACCCCATATACAGCCCCACAGCTTAGTAATATACTGTATCCCATATACAGCCCCACAGCTTAGTAATATACTGTATCCCATATACAGCCCCCCAGCTTAGTAATATACTGTATCTCATATACAGTCCCCCAGCTTAGTAATATACTGTATCCCATATACAGCCCCCCCCAGCTTAGTAATATACTGTATCCCATATACAGCCCTCCAGCTTAGTAATATACTGTATCCCATATACATCCCCCCAGCTTAGTAATATACTGTATCCCATATACAGCCCCCCAGCTTAGTAATATACTGTATCCCACATACAGCCCTCCAGCTTAGTAATATACTGTATCCCATATACAGCCCCCCAGCTTAGTAATATACTGTATCCCATATACATCCCCCCAGCTTAGTAATATACTGTACCCCATATACATCCTCCAGCTTAGTAATATACTGTATCCCATATACATCCCCCCAGCTTAGTAATATACTGTACCCCATATACAGCCCCCCAGCTTAGTAATATACTGTATCCCATATACAGCCCCCCAGCTTAGTAATATACTGTATCTCATATACATCCCCCCAGCTTAGTAATATACTGTACCCCATATACAGCTCCCAGCTTAGTAATATACTGTATCCCATATACAGCCCCCCAGCTTAGTAATATACTGTATCCCATATACAGCCCTCCCAGCTTAGTAATATACTGTACCCCATATACAGCCCCTGCAACTTAGTAATATACTGTATCCCATATACAGCCTCCCAGCTTAGTAATATACTGTATCCCATATACAGCCCCCCAGCTTAGTAATATACTGTATCCCATATACAGCCTCCCAGCTTAGTAATATACTGTACCCCATATACAGCCCCCAGCTTAGTAATATACTGTACCCCATATACAGTCCCCTCCCAGCTTAGTAATATACTGTATCCCATATACATCCCCCCAGCTTAGTAATATACTGTACCCCATATACAGTCCCCTCCCAGCTTAGTAATATACTGTATCCCATATACAGCCCCCCAGCTTAGTAATATACTGTACCCCATATACAGCCCCCCAGCTTAGTAATATACTGTATCCCATATACATCCTCCCAGCTTAGTAATATACTGTATCCCATATACAGCCCCCCAGCTTAGTAATATACTGTATCCCATATACATCCTCCCAGCTTAGTAATATACTGTATCCCATATACAGCCCCCAGCTTAGTAATATACTGTATCCCATATACATCCCCCCAGCTTAGTAATATACTGTATCCCATATACATCCCCCAGCTTAGTAATATACTGTATCCCATATACATCCCCCAGCTTAGTAATATACTGTATCCCATATACATCCCCCCAGCTTAGTAATATACTGTACCCCATATACATCCTCCAGCTTAGTAATATACTGTATCCCATATACATCCCCCCAGCTTAGTAATATACTGTATCCCATATACAGCCCCCAGCTTAGTAATATACTGTATCCCATATACATCCCCCCAGCTTAGTAATATACTGTATCCCATATACATCCCCCAGCTTAGTAATATACTGTATCCCATATACATCCCCCCAGCTTTCGTAATAGACTGTACCCCATATACATCCCCCCAGCTTAGTGATATACTGTATCCCATATACAGCCCCCTCCCAGCTTAGTAATATACTGTACCCCATATACAGCCCCCCAGCTTAGTAATATACTGTATCCCATATACAGCCCCCCCCCCAGCTTAGTAATATACTGTATCCCAAATACAGCCCCCCAGCTTAGTAATATACTGTATCCCATATACAGCCCCCAGCTTAGTAATATACTGTATCCCATATACAGCCTCCTCCCAGCTTAGTAATATACTGTATCCCATATACATCCTCCAGCTTAATAATATACTGTACCCCATATACATCCTCCAGCTTAGTAATATACTGTATCCCATATACAGCCCCCCAGCTTAGTAATATACTGTATCCCATATACATCCCCCAGCTTAGTAATATACTGTATCCCATATACATCCCCCCAGCTTTCGTAATATACTGTACCCCATATACATCCCCCCAGCTTAGTGATATACTGTATCCCATATACAGCCCCCTCCCAGCTTAGTAATATACTGTACCCCATATACAGCCCCCCAGCTTAGTGATATACTGTATCCCATATACAGCCCCCTCCCAGCTTAGTAATATACTGTACCCCATATACAGCCCCCCAGCTTAGTAATATACTGTATCCCATATACAGCCCCCCCCCAGCTTAGTAATATACTGTATCCCAAATACAGCCCCCCAGCTTAGTAATATACTGTATCCCATATACAGCCCCCAGCTTAGTAATATACTGTATCCCATATACAGCCTCCTCCCAGCTTAGTAATATACTGTATCCCATATACATCCTCCAGCTTAATAATATACTGTACCCCATATACATCCTCCAGCTTAGTAATATACTGTATCCCATATACAGCCCCCCAGCTTAGTAATATACTGTATCCCATATACATCCCCCCAGCTTAGTAATATACTGTATCCCATATACATCCCCCCAGCTTAGTAATATACTGTACCCCATATACATCCCCCCAGCTTAGTAATATACTGTATCCCATATACATCCCCCCAGCTTAGTAATATACTGTACCCCATATACAGCCCCCCAGCTTAGTAATATACTGTATCCCATATACAGTCCCCCAGCTTAGTAATATACTGTATCCCATATACAGCCCTCCAGCTTAGTAATATACTGTATCCCATATACAGCCCTCCAGCTTAGTAATATACTGTATCCCATATACAGCCCCCCAGCTTAGTAATATACTGTACCCCATATACAGTCCCCCAGCTTAGTAATATACTGTATCCCATATACAGCCCCCCAGCTTAGTAATATACTGTATCCCATATACAGCACCCAGCTTAGTAATATACTGTATCCCATATACAGCCCCCCAGCTTAGTAATATACTGTATCTCATATACATCCCCCAGCTTAGTAATATACTGTATCCCATATACAGCCCCCAGCTTAGTAATATACTGTATCCCATATACAGCCCCCCAGCTTAGTAATATACTGTACCCCATATACAGCCCTCCAGCTTAGTAATATACTGTATCCCATATACAGCCCTCCAGCTTAGTAATATACTGTATCCCATATACATCCCCAGCTTAGTAATATACTGTATCCCATATACAGCCCCCCAGCTTAGTAATATACTGTATCCCATATACAGCCCCCCCAGCTTAGTAATATACTGTATCCCATATACAGCCCCCCAGCTTAGTAATATACTGTATCCCATATACAGCCCCCAGCTTAGTAATATACTGTATCCCATATACAGCCCCCCAGCTTAGTAATATACTGTACCCCATATACAGCCCTCCAGCTTAGTAATATACTGTATCCCATATACAGCCCTCCAGCTTAGTAATATACTGTATCCCATATACATCCCCAGCTTAGTAATATACTGTATCCCATATACAGCCCCCCAGCTTAGTAATATACTGTATCCCATATACAGCCCCCCCAGCTTAGTAATATACTGTATCCCATATACAGCCCCCCAGCTTAGTAATATACTGTATCCCATATACATCCCCCAGCTTAGTAATATACTGTATCCCATATACAGCCCCACAGCTTAGTAATATACTGTATCCCATATACATCCCCCAGCTTAGTAATATACTGTACCCCATATACATCCTCCAGCTTAGTAATATACTGTATCCCATATACAGCCCCACAGCTTAGTAATATACTGTATCCCATATACAGCCCCACAGCTTAGTAATATACTGTATCCCACATACAGCCCTCCAGCTTAGTAATATACTGTATCCCATATACAGCCCCCCAGCTTAGTAATATACTGTATCCCATATACATCCCCCCAGCTTAGTAATATACTGTACCCCATATACATCCTCCAGCTTAGTAATATACTGTATCCCATATACATCCCCCCAGCTTAGTAATATACTGTATCCCATATACAGCCCCCAGCTTAGTAATATACTGTATCCCATATACATCCCCCCAGCTTAGTAATATACTGTATCCCATATACATCCCCCAGCTTAGTAATATACTGTATCCCATATACATCCCCCCAGCTTAGTAATATACTGTATCCCATATACATCCCCCCAGCTTAGTAATATACTGTATCCCATATACATCCCCCCAGCTTAGTAATATACTGTACCCCATATACATCCTCCAGCTTAGTAATATACTGTATCCCATATACATCCCCCCAGCTTAGTAATATACTGTATCCCATATACAGCCCCCAGCTTAGTAATATACTGTATCCCATATACATCCCCCCAGCTTAGTAATATACTGTATCCCATATACATCCCCCAGCTTAGTAATATACTGTATCCCATATACATCCCCCCAGCTTAGTAATATACTGTACCCCATATACATCCCCCCAGCTTAGTGATATACTGTATCCCATATACAGCCCCCAGCTTAGTAATATACTGTACCCCATATACAGTCCCCTCCCAGCTTAGTAATATACTGTACCCCATATACAGCCCCCCAGCTTAGTAATATACTGTATCCCAAATACAGCCCCCCAGCTTAGTAATATACTGTATCCCATATACAGCCCCCAGCTTAGTAATATACTGTATCCCATATACAGCCTCCTCCCAGCTTAGTAATATACTGTATCCCATATACATCCACCAGCTTAATAATATACTGTACCCCATATACATCCTCCAGCTTAGTAATATACTGTATCCCATATACAGCCCCCCAGCTTAGTAATATACTGTATCCCATATACATCCCCCCAGCTTAGTAATATACTGTATCCCATATACAGCCCCCCCAGCTTAGTAATATACTGTATCCCATATACAGCCCTCCAGCTTAGTAATATACTGTATCCCATATACAGCCCTCCAGCTTAGTAATATACTGTATCCCATATACAGCCCTCCAGCTTAGTAATATACTGTATCCCATATACAGTCCCCCAGCTTAGTAATATACTGTATCCCATATACAGCCCTCCAGCTTAGTAATATACTGTATCCCATATACAGCCCTCCAGCTTAGTAATATACTGTATCCCATATACAGCCCCCCAGCTTAGTAATATACTGTACCCCATATACAGCCCCCCAGCTTAGTAATATACTGTATCCCATATACAGTCCCCCAGCTTAGTAATATACTGTATCCCATATACAGCCCCTCAGCTTAGTAATATACTGTATCCCATATACAGCCCCCCAGATTAGTAATATACTGTATCCCATATACAGCCCCCCAGCTTAGTAATATACTGTACCCCATATACAGCCCCCCAGCTTAGTAATATACTGTATCCCATATACAGCCCCCCAGCTTAGTAATATACTGTATCCCATATACATCCCCCCAGCTTAGTAATATACTGTATCCCATATACATCCCCCCAGCTTAGTAATATACTGTATCCCATATACAGCCCCCCAGCTTAGTAATATACTGTATCCCATATACAGCCCCCCAGCTTAGTAATATACTGTATCCCATATACAGCCCCCCAGCTTAGTAATATACTGTATCCCATATACATCCCCCAGCTTAGTAATATACTGTACCCCATATACATCCTCCAGCTTAGTAATATACTGTATCCCATATACATCCCCAGCTTAGTAATATACTGTATCCCATATACATCCCCCCAGCTTAGTAATATACTGTATCCCATATACAGCCCCCCAGCTTAGAAATATACTGTATCCCATATACAGCCCCCCAGCTTAGTAATATACTGTATCCCATACACAGCCCCCCAGCTTAGTAATATACTGTATCCCATATACATCCCCCAGCTTAGTAATATACTGTATCCCATATACAGCCCCCCAGCTTAGTAATATACTGTACCCCATATACAGCCCCCCAGCTTAGTAATATACTGTACCCCATATACAGCCCCCCAGCTTAGTAATATACTGTATCCCATATACAGCCCCCCAGCTTAGTAATATACTGTACCCCATATACAGCCCCCCAGCTTAGTAATATACTGTATCCCATATACAGTCCCCCAGCTTAGTAATATACTGTATCCCATATACAGCCCCCCAGCTTAGTAATATACTGTACCCCATATACAGCCCCCCAGCTTAGTAATATACTGTATCCCATATACATCCCCCCAGCTTAGTAATATACTGTATCCCATATACATCCCCCCAGCTTAGTAATATACTGTATCCCATATACATCCCCCCAGCTTAGTAATATACTGTATCCCATATACAGCCCCCCAGCTTAGAAATATACTGTATCCCATATACAGCCCCCCAGCTTAGTAATATACTGTATCCCATACACAGCCCCCCAGCTTAGTAATATACTGTATCCCATATACATCCCCCAGCTTAGTAATATACTGTATCCCATATACAGCCCCCCAGCTTAGTAATATACTGTACCCCATATACAGCCCCCCAGCTTAGTAATATACTGTACCCCATATACAGCCCCCCAGCTTAGTAATATACTGTATCCCATATACAGCCCCCCAGCTTAGTAATATACTGTACCCCATATACAGCCCCCCAGCTTAGTAATATACTGTATCCCATATACAGTCCCCCAGCTTAGTAATATACTGTATCCCATATACAGCCCCCCAGCTTAGTAATATACTGTACCCCATATACAGCCCCCCAGCTTAGTAATATACTGTATCCCATATACAGCCCCCCAGCTTAGTAATATACTGTATCCCATATACATCCCCCCAGCTTAGTAATATACTGTATCCCATATACATCCCCCCAGCTTAGTAATATACTGTATCCCATATACATCCCCCAGCTTAGTAATATACTGTATCCCATATACAGCCCCCCAGCTTAGTAATATACTGTATCCCATATACAGCCCCCAGCTTAGTAATATACTGTATCCCATATACATCCCCCCAGCCTAGTAATATACTGTATCCCATATACAGCTCCTGCAGCTTAGTAATATACTGTATCCCATATACAGCCCCCCAGCTTAGTAATATACTGTATCCCATATACATCCTCCCAGCTTAGTAATATACTGTATCCCATATACATCCCCCAGCTTAGTAATATACTGTATCCCATATACAGCCCCCCAGCTTAGTAATATACTGTATCCCATATACAGCCCCCCAGCTTAGTAATATACTGTATCCCATATACAGCCCCCCAGCTTAGTAATATACTGTATCCCATATACATCCCCCCAGCTTAGTAATATACTGTATCCCATATACATCCCCCCAGCTTAGTAATATACTGTATCCCATATACATCCCCCCAGCTTAGTAATATACTGTATCCCATATACATCCCCCAGCTTAGTAATATACTGTATCCCATATACAGCCCCCCAGCTTAGTAATATACTGTATCCCATATACAGCCCCCCAGCTTAGTAATATACTGTATCCCATATACATCCCCCCAGCCTAGTAATATACTGTATCCCATATACAGCTCCTGCAGCTTAGTAATATACTGTATCCCATATACAGCCCCCCAGCTTAGTAATATACTGTATCCCATATACAGCCCCCAGTTTAGTAATATACTGTATCCCATATACAGCCCCCCAGCTTAGTAATATACTGTATCCCATATACAGCCCCCCAGCTTAGTAATATACTGTATCCCATATACATCCCCCCAGCTTAGTAATATACTGTATCCCATATACAGCCCCCCAGCTTAGTAATATACTGTATCCCATATACATCCCCCCAGCTTAGTAATATACTGTATCCCATATACATCCCCCCAGCTTAGTAATATACTGTATCCCATATACAGCCTCCCAGCCTAGTAATATACTGTATCCCATACACAGCCCCCCAGCCTAGTAATATACTGTATCCCATATACATCCCCCAGCTTAGTAATATACTGTATCCCATATACAGCCCCCCAGATTAGTAATATACTGTATCCCATATACAGCCCCCCAGCTTAGTGATATAGTGATATATAATATATACAGCACCCCCCAGTATAAAATAATTATAGCCCCAAATAATATCTATAGCATCCCCCCCCCAGTATAAAATAATTATAGCCCCAAATAATATCTATAGCATCCCCCCCCCAGTATAAAATAATTATAGCCCCAAATAATATCTATAGCGTCCCCCCCCCCAGTATAAAATAATTATAGCCCCAAATAATATCTATAGCATCCCCCCCCCCGTATAAAATAATTATAGCCCCAAATAATATCTATAGCATCCCCCCCCAGTATAAAATAATTATAGCCCCAAATAATATCTATAGCATCCCCCCCAGTATAAAATAATTATAGCCCCAAATAATATCTATAGCATCCCCCCAGTATAAAATAATTATAGCCCCAAATAATATCTATAGCATCCCCCCCCCAGTATAAAATAATTATAGCCCCAAATAATATCTATAGCATCCCCCCCCCAGTATAAAATAATTATAGCCCCAAATAATATCTATAGCATCCCCCCAGTATAAAATAATTATAGCCCCAAATAATATCTATAGCGTCCCCCCCCCCGCAGTATAAAATAATTATAGCCCCAAATAATATCTATAGCATCCCCCCAGTATAAAATAATTATAGCCCCAAATAATATCTATAGCGTCCCCCCCCCCCCCCAGTATAAAATAATTATAGCCCCAAATCCCCAAATAAAATATACAGAAACCCCCCGCCCCTGGTATAAAATAATTCTGGCCCCATATAATATCTATAGCATCCCCCCGGTATAAAACAATCATAGCCCCAAATAATATCTACATATAGCATCCCCCCCAGTATAAAATAATTACGGTATAGCCCCAAATAATATAAATATATATTGCATCGCCCAATATAAAATAATTATAGCCCCAAATAAAATACATAGCATTCCATCATCCCCCCCCCAATATAAAATAATTCTGGCCCCATTTGATATATATAGCCCCCCCCCCCCCCGCAGTATTAATTATTAGCCACAATTAATTAAATACATGAAAAATAATAAAAATCCTACTCACCTGCAGGCAGCTGCTCCCTCGGCGCACGGCTCCGGTGTTCACGCGGCTCTCCTGTAAGCCGCGGCTCCGCACAGTGACACAGGCGCGTAACGTCATGCCGCCTGTGTCACTGCTTAGAACGGAGCAACGCAGCTGCCGGAAAGGCGCTGCGTCGCTCCGCATATAAATCGCGCCTGTGTCTTAAAGAGACAGGCGCGATTTATTTAGCTGGTTGGCGATTCGGGCGTTAATGGACGCCCGAATCGCAAACTTTAGAGCGGCGAATTTCGCCGCCCATTACAGGGACCCGCATTCTGCCGCCTGAAGCGAGATTTTCATCTCGCCTCATGGCAGATGCGGCCCTGGCCCCTGCAGTATGCTCTAATACACCTATAGACCATATAGACTCCTGATCCCGGTATAGATACTATGCCACCTGTACTGGAGATCTTTGCACCCTCTTTGCAGTCAGGGTTTCCTTTTTGTCTTCATTACTATATAAGTAGATTTTAATGAACTTCAGACTGTGAATAAATCAGGATAATCCTCACCAAGTGCTGACCTGCTTTATGGAAAAGCAGAAGAGACACAGATCAATGCAGCAATCAATTGTACCGTCTGGGCTGCCGAAGTGGTGATGTATAATCTGTATGTAGTGATCTCCTCCTAGTGGTGGTGTATAATCTGTATGTAGTGATCTCCCCCTAGTGGTGGTGTATAATCTGTATGTAGTTATCTCCCCCTAGTGGTGGTGTATAATGTGTATGTAGTGATCTCCCCCTAGTGGTGGTGTATAATCTGTATGTAGTGATCTCCTCCTAGTGGTGGTGTATAATCTGTATGTAGTGATCTCCTCCTAGTGGTGGTGTATAATGTGTATGTAGTGATCTCCCCCTAGTGGTGGTGTATAATGTGTATGTAGTGAGCTCCCCCTAGTGGTGGGGTATAATCTGTATGTAATGATCTCCTCCTAGTGGTGGTGTATAATCTGTATGCAGTGAGCTCCCCCTAGTGGTGGTGTATAATCTGTATGTAGTGATCTCCCCCTAGTGGTGGTGTATAATCTGTATGTAGTGATCTCCTCCTAGTGGTGGTGTATGATCTGTATGTAGTGAGCTTCCCCCTAGTGGTGGTGTATAATGTGTATGTAGTGATCTCCTCCTAGTGGTGGTGTATAATCTGTATGTAGTGATATCCTCCTAGTGGCGGTGTATAATCTGTATGTAGTGATCTCCTCCTAGTGGCGGTGTATAATCTGTATGTAGTGATCTCCTCCTAGTGGCGGTGTATAATCTGTATGTAGTGATCTCCCCCTAGTGGTGGTGTATAATCTGTATGTAGTTATCTCCCCCTAGTGGTGGTGTATAATCTGTATGTAGTGATCTCCTCCTAGTGGTGGTGTATAATCTGTATGTAGTGATCTCCCCCTAGTGGTGGTGTATAATCTGTATGTAGTGATCTCCCCCTAGTGGTGGTGTATAATCTGTATGTAGTGATCTCCCCCTAGTGGTGGTGTATAATCTGTATGTAGTGATTTTCCCCTAGTGGTGGTGTATAATCTGTATGTAGTGATCTCCCCCTAGTGGTGGTGTATAATCTGTATGTAGTGATCTCCTCCTAGTGGTGGTGTATAATGTGTATGTAGTGAGCTCCCCCTAGTGGTGGTGTATAATCTGTATGTAGTAATCTCGCCTAGTGGTGGTGTATAATCTGTATGTAGTTATCTCCCCCTAGTGGTGGTGTATAATCTGTATGTAGTGATCTCCCCCTAGTGGTGGTGTATAATCTGTATGTAGTGATCTCCCCCTAGTGGTGGTATATAATCTGTATGTAGTGATCTCCCCCTAGTGGTGGTGTATAATCTGTATGTAGTTATCTCCCCCTAGTGGTGGTGTATAATCTGTATGTAGTGATCTCCCCCTAGTGGTGGTGTATAATGTGTATGTAGTGAGCTCCCCCTAGTGGTGATGTATAATGTGTATGTAGTGATCTCCTCCTAGTGGTGGTGTATAATGTGTATGTAGTGATCTCCCCCTAGTGGTGGTGTATAATGTGTATGTAGTGATCTCCCCCTAGTGGAGGTGTATAATCTGTATGTAGTGATCTCCCCCCTAGTGGTGGTGTATAATCTGTATGTAGTGATCTCCCCCTAGTGGTGGTGTATAATCTGTATGTAGTGAGCTCCCCCTAGTGGTGGTGTATAATCTGTATGTAGTGATCTCCTCCTAGTGGTGGTGTATAATCTGTATGTAGTGATCTCCCCCTAGTGGTGGTGTATAATCTGTATGTAGTTATCTCCCCCTAGTGGTGGTGTATAATGTGTATGTAGTGATCTCCCCCTAGTGGTGGTGTATAATCTGTATGTAGTGATCTCCTCCTAGTGGTGGTGTATAATCTGTATGTAGTGATCTCCTCCTAGTGGTGGTGTATAATGTGTATGTAGTGATCTCCTCCTAGTGGTGGTGTATAATCTGTATGTAGTGATATCCTCCTAGTGGCGGTGTATAATCTGTATGTAGTGATCTCCTCCTAGTGGCGGTGTATAATCTGTATGTAGTGATCTCCCCCTAGTGGTGGTGTATAATCTGTATGTAGTTATCTCCCCCTAGTGGTGGTGTATAATCTGTATGTAGTGATCTCCTCCTAGTGGTGGTGTATAATCTGTATGTAGTGATCTCCCCCTAGTGGTGGTGTATAATCTGTATGTAGTGATCTCCCCCTAGTGGTGGTGTATAATCTGTATGTAGTGATCTCCCCCTAGTGGTGGTGTATAATCTGTATGTAGTGATTTTCCCCTAGTGGTGGTGTATAATCTGTATGTAGTGATCTCCCCCTAGTGGTGGTGTATAATCTGTATGTAGTGATCTCCTCCTAGTGGTGGTGTATAATGTGTATGTAGTGAGCTCCCCCTAGTGGTGGTGTATAATCTGTATGTAGTAATCTCGCCTAGTGGTGGTGTATAATCTGTATGTAGTTATCTCCCCCTAGTGGTGGTGTATAATCTGTATGTAGTGATCTCCCCCTAGTGGTGGTGTATAATCTGTATGTAGTGATCTCCCCCTAGTGGTGGTATATAATCTGTATGTAGTGATCTCCCCCTAGTGGTGGTGTATAATCTGTATGTAGTTATCTCCCCCTAGTGGTGGTGTATAATCTGTATGTAGTGATCTCCCCCTAGTGGTGGTGTATAATGTGTATGTAGTGAGCTCCCCCTAGTGGTGATGTATAATGTGTATGTAGTGATCTCCTCCTAGTGGTGGTGTATAATGTGTATGTAGTGATCTCCCCCTAGTGGTGGTGTATAATGTGTATGTAGTGATCTCCCCCTAGTGGAGGTGTATAATCTGTATGTAGTGATCTCCCCCCTAGTGGTGGTGTATAATCTGTATGTAGTGATCTCCCCCTAGTGGTGGTGTATAATCTGTATGTAGTGAGCTCCCCCTAGTGGTGGTGTATAATCTGTATGTAGTGATCTCCTCCTAGTGGTGGTGTATAATCTGTATGTAGTGATCTCCCCTAGTGGTGGTGTATAATCTGTATGTAGTGATCTCCTCCTAGTGGTGGTGTATAATCTGTAAGTAGTGATCTCCCCCTAGTGGTGGTGTATAATCTGTATGTAGTGATCTCCTCCTAGTGGTGGTGTATAATGTGTATGTAGTGACCTCCCCCCTAGTGGTGGTGTATAATCTGTATGTAGTGAGCTCCCCCTAGTGGTGGTGTATAATCTGTATGTAGTGAGCTCCCCCTAGTGGTGGTGTATAATCTGTATGTAGTGAGCTCCCCCTAGTGGTGGTGTATAATCTGTATGTATTGATCTCCTCCTAGTGGTGGTGTATAATCTGTATGTAGTGAGCTCCCCCTAGTGGTGGTGTATAATATGTATGTAGTGAGCTCCCCCTAGTGGTGGTGTATAATCTGTATGAAGTGAGCTCTCCCTAGTGGTGGTGTATAATGTGTATGTAGTTACCTCCTCCTAGTGGTGGTGTATAATCTGTATGTAGTGATCTCCCCCTAGTGGTGGTGTATAATCTGTATGTAGTGAGCTCCCCCTAGTGGTGGTGTATAATCTGTATGTAGTGATCTCCTCCTAGTGGTGCTGTATAATCTGTATGTAGTGATCTCCTCCTAGTGGTGGTGTATAATCTGTATGTAGTGATCTCCCCCTAGTGGTGGTGTATAATCTGTATGTAGTGATCTCCCCCTAGTGGTGGTGTATAATCTGTATGTAGTGAGCTCCCCCTAGTGGTGGTGTATAATCTGTATGTAGTGAGCTCCTCCTAGTGGTGGTGTATAATCTGTATGTAGTGAGCTCCCCCTAGTGGTGAGTGTATAATCTGTATGTAGTGATCTCCTCCTAGTGGTGGTGTATAATTTGTATGTAGTGATCTCCTCCTAGTGGTGGTGTATAATTTGTATGTAGTGATCTCCCCCTAGTGGTGGTGTATAATCTGTATGTAGTGATCTTCTCCTAGTGGTGATGTATAATTTGTATGTAGTGATCTCCTCCTAGTGGTGGTGTATAATCTGTATGTAGTGATCTCCCCCTAGTGGTGGTGTATAATCTGTATGTAGGGAGTTCCCCCTAGTGGTAGTGTATAATCTGTATGTAGTGATCTCCCCCTAGTGGTGGTGTATAATCTGTATGTAGTGACCCCCCCCTAGTGGTGGTGTATAATCTGTATGTAGTGATCTCCCCCTAGTGGTGGTGTATAATCTGTATGTAGTGATCTCCCCCAGTGGTGGTGTATAATCTGTATGTAGTGACCTCCTCCTAGTGGTGATGTATAATCTGTATGTAGTGATCTCCTCCTAGTGGTGGTGTATAATCTGTATGTAGTGATCTCCCCCTAGTGGTGGTGTATAATCTGTATGTAGTGATCTCCTCCTAGTGGTGATGTATAATGTGTATGTAGTGAGCTCCCCCTAGTGGTGGTGTATAATCTGTATGTAGTGATCTCCCCCTAGTGGTGGTGTATAATCTGTATGTAGTGATCTCCTCCTAGTGGTGGTGTATAATCTGTATGTAGTGAGCTCCTCCTAGTGGTGGTGTATAATCTGTATGTAGTGATCTCCTCCTAGTGGTGATGTATAATGTGTATGTAGTGAGCTCCCCCTAGTGGTGGTGTATAATCTGTATGTAGTGAGCTCCTCCTAGAGGTGGTGTATAATCTGTATGTAGTGATCTCCCCCTAGTGGTGGTGTATAATCTGTATGTAGTGAGCTCCTTCTAGTGGTGGTGTATAATCTGTATGTAGTGGGCTCCCCCTAGTGGTGGTGTATAATCTGTATGTAGTGATCTCCCCTAGTGGTGGTGTATAATCTGTATGTAGTGATCTCCTCCTAGTGGTGGTGTATAATCTGTATGTAGTGATCTCCTCCTAGTGGTGGTGTATAATCTGTATGTAGTGATATCCCCCTAGTGGTGATGTATAATCTGTATGTAGTGAGCTCCTCCTAGTGGTGGTGTATAATCTGTATGTAGTGGTCTCCCCCTAGTGGTGGTGTATAATCTGTATGTAGTGATCTCCTCCTAGTGGTGGTGTATAATCTGTATGTAGTGATCTCCTCCTAGTGGTGGTGTATAATCTGTATGTAGTGAGCTCCTCCTAGTGGTGGTGTATAATCTGTATGTAGTGAGCTTCCCCTAGTGGTGACTGTATAATCTGTATGTAGTGATCTCCTCCTAGTGGTGATGTATAATCTCTATGTAGTGATCTCCCCCTAGTGGTGGTGTATAATCTGTATGTAGTGATCTCCTAGTGGTGGTGTATAATCTGTATGTAGTGAGCTCCGCCTAGTGGTGGTGTATAATCTGTATGTAGTGAGCTCCTCCTAGTAGTGGTGTATAATGTGTATGTAGTGATCTCCTCCTAGTGGTGGTGTATAATGTGTATGCAGTGATCTCCCCCTAGTGGTGGTGTATAATCTGTATGTAGTTATCTCCCCCTAGTGGTGGTGTATAATCTGTATGTAGTGATCTCCCCCTAGTGGTGGTGTATAATCTGTATGTAGTGATCTCCTCCTAGTGGTGCTGTATAATCTGTATGTAGTGATCTCCTCCTAGTGGTGGTGTATAATCTGTATGTAGTAATCTCCTCCTAGTGGTGGTGTATAATGTGTATGTAGTGATCTTCTCCAAGTGGTGGTGTATAATCTGTATGTAGTGAGCTCCTCCTAGTGGTGGTGTATAATCTGTATGTAGTGAGCTCCTCCTAGTGGTGGTGTATAATCTGTATGTAGTGAGCTCCTCCTAGTGGTGGTGTATAATCTGTATGTAGTGATCTCCCCCTAGTGGTGGTGTATAATCTGTATGCAGTGATCTCCCTGTAGTGGTGGTGTATAATCTGTATGTAGTGAGCTTCTCCTAGTGGTGGTGTATAATCTGTATGTAGTGATCTCCCCCTAGTGGTGGTGTATAATCTGTATGTAGTGAGCTCCCCCTAGTGGTGGTGTATAATCTGTATGTAGTGAGCTCCCCCTAGTGGTGGTGTATAATCTGTATGTAGTGATCTCCTCCTAGTGGTGGTGTATAATGTGTATATAGTGATCTCCCCCTAGTGGTGGTGTATAATCTGTATGTAGTGATCTCCCCCTAGTGGTGGTGTATAATCTGTATGTAGTGATCTCCTCCTAGTGGTGGTGTATAATCTGTATGTAGTGATCTCCTCCTAGTGGTGATGTATAATGTGTATATAGTGATCTCCCCCTAGTGGTGGTGTATAATCTGTATGTAGTGATCTCCCCCTAGTGGTGGTGTATAATCTGTATGTAGTGATCTCCTCCTAGTGGTGGTGTATAATCTGTATGTATTGATCTCCTCCTAGTGGTGGTGTATAATCTGTATTTAGTGATCTCCCCCTAGTGGTGGTGTATAATCTGTATGTAGTGATCTCCCCCTAGTGGTGATGTACACTCACTGGCCACTTTATTAGGTACACCATGCTAGTAACGGGTTGGACCCCCTTTTGGCTTCAGAACTGCCTCAATTCTTCGTGGCATAGATACAACAAGGTGCTGGAAGCTTCCTCAGAGAGTTTGCTCCATATCGACATGATGGCATCACACAGTTGCCGCAGATTTGTCGGCTGCACATCCATGATGCGAATCTCCCGTTCCACCACATCCCAAAGATGCTCTATTGGATTGAGATCTGGTGACTGTGGAGGCCATTTGTGTCCAGTGACCTCATTGTCATGTGCAAGAAACCAGTCTGAGATGCTTCCAGCTTTATGACATGGCGCATTATCCTGCTGAAAGTAGCCATCAGATGTTACAGGGTACATTGTGCTCATAAAGGGATGGACATGGTCAGCAACAATACTCAGGTAGGCTGTGGCGTTGTACCAAGGGGCCCAAAGAGTGCCAAGAAAATATGCCCCACACCATGACACCACCACCACCAGCCTGAGCCGCTGATACAAGGCAGGATGGATCCATGCTTTCATGTTGTTGACGCCAAATTCTGACCCTACCATCCGAATGTCGCAGCAGAAATCGAAACTCATCAGACCAGGCAACGTTTTTCCAATCTTCTACTGTCCAAATTCGATGAGCTTGTGCAAATTGTAGCCTCACTTTCCTGTTCTTAGCTGAAAGGAGTGGCGCCCGGTGTGGTCTTCTGCTGCTGTAGCCCATCTGCCTCAAAGTTGGACGTACTGTGCGTTCAGAGATGCTCTTCTGCCTACCTTGGTTGTAACGGGTGGCGATTTGAGTCACTGTTGCCTTTCTATCAGCTCGAACCAGTCTGCCCATTCTCCTCTGACCTCTGGCATCAACAAGGCATTTCCGCCCACAGAACTGCCGCTCACTGGATGTTTTTTCTTTTTCGGACCATTCTCTGTAAACCCTAGAGATGGTTGTGCGTGAAAATCCCAGTAGATCAGCAGTTTCTGAAATACTCAGACCAGCCCTTCTGGCACCAACAACCATGCCACGTTCACAGGCCACAAATCACCTTTCTTCCCCATACTGATGCTCGGGAGAACTGCAGGAGATTGTCTTGACCATGTCTACATGCCTAAATGCCGCCATGTGATTGGCTGATTAGAAATGAAGTGTTAACGAGCAGTTGGACAGGTGTACCTAATAAAGTGGCCGGTGAGTGTATAATCTGTAAGTAGTAAGCTCCTCCTAGTGATGGTGTATAATCTGTATGTAGTGAGCTCCCCCTAGTGGTGGTGTATAATCTGTATGTAGTGAGCTCCTCCTAGTGATGGTGTATAATCTGTATGTAGTGATCTCCCCCTAGTGGTGGTGTATAATTTGTATGTAGTGAGCTGCCCCTAGTGGTGGTGTATAATCTGTATGTAGTGATCTCCTCCTAGTGGTGGTGTATAATCTGTATGTAGTGAGCTCCTCCTAGCGATGGTGTATAATCTGTATGTAGTGATCTCCTCCTAGTTGTGGTGTATAATCTGTATGTAGTGATCTCCTCCTAGTGGTGGTGTATAATCTGTATGTAGTGATCTCCTCCTAGTGGTGCTGTATAATCTGTATGTAGTGATCTCCTCCTAGTGGTGGTGTATAATCTGTATGTAGTGAGCTCCTCCTAGTGGTGGTGTATAATCTGTATGTAGTGATCTCTCCCTAGTGGTGGTGTATAATCTGTATGTAGTGATCTCCCTCTAGTAGTGGTGTATAATCTGTATGTAGTGAGCTCCTCCAAGTGGTGGTGTATAATCTGTATGTAGTGAGCTCCTCCTAGTGGTGGTGTATAATCTGTATGTAGTGAGCTCCCCCTAGTGGTGACTGTATAATCTGTATGTAGTGATCTCCTCCTAGTGGTGGTGTATAATTTGTATGTAGTGATCTCCTCCTAGTGGTGGTGTATAATTTGTATGTAGTGATCTCCCCCTAGTGGTGGTGTATAATCTGTATGTAGTGAGCTCCCCCTAGTGGTGGTGTATAATCTGTATGTAGTGAGCTCCCCCTAGTGGTGACTGCATAATTTGTATGTAGTGATCTCCCCCTAGTGGTGGTGTATAATCTGTATGTAGTGATCTCCTCCTAGTGGTGGTGTATAATCTGTGTGTAGTGATCTCCCCCTAGTGGTGGTGTAGTAGTGATCTCCTCCTAGTGGTGATGTATAATTTGTATGTAGTGATCTCCCCCTAGTGGTGGTGTATAATCTGTATGTAGTGACCCCCCCTAGTGGTGGTGTATAATCTGTATGTAGTGACCTCCTCCTAGTGGTGATGTATAATCTGTATGTAGTGATCTCCTCCTAGTGGTGGTGTATAATCTGTATGTAGTGACCTCCTCCTAGTGGTGATGTATAATCTGTATGTAGTAATCCCCCCCTAGTGGTGATGTATAATCTGTATGTAGTGATCTCCCCCTAGTGGTGGTGTATAATCTGTATGTAGTGATCTCCTCCTAGTGGTGATGTATAATGTGTATGTAGTGAGCTCCCCCTAGTGGTGGTGTATAATCTGTATGTAGTGATCTCCCCCTAGTGGTGGTGTATAATCTGTATGTAGTGATCTCCCCCTAGTGGTGGTGTATAATCTGTATGTAGTGATCTCCTTCTAGTGGTGGTGTATAATCTGTATGTAGTGAGCTCCTCCTAGTGGTGGTGTATAATCTGTATGTAATGAGCTCCTCCTAGAGGTGGTGTATAATCTGTATGTAGTAAGCTCCCCTTAGTGGTGGTGTATAATCTGTATGTAGTGATCTCCTCCTAGTGGTGGTGTATAATCTGTATGTAGTGAGCTCCTCCTAGTGGTGGTGTATAATCTGTATGTAGTGAGCTCCTCCTAGTGGTGGTGTATAATCTGTATGTAGTGAGCTCCTCCTAGTGGTGGTGTATAATCTGTATGTAGTGAGCTCCTCCTAGAGGTGGTGTATAATCTGTATGTAGTGATCTTCCCCTAGTGGTGGTGTATAATCTGTATGTAGTGAGCTCCTTCTAGTGGTGGTGTATAATCTGTATGTAGTGGGCTCCCCCTAGTGGTGGTGTATAATCTGTATGTAGTGATCTCCCCTAGTGGTGGTGTATAATCTGTATGTAGTGATCTCCTCCTAGTGGTGGTGTATAATCTGTATGTAGTGATCTCCTCCTAGTGGTGGTGTATAATCTGTATGTAGTGATATCCCCCTAGTGGTGATGTATAATCTGTATGTAGTGAGCTCCTCCTAGTGGTGGTGTATAATCTGTATGTAGTGATCTCCTCCTAGTGGTGGTGTATAATCAGAATGTAGTGATCTCCTCCTAGTGGTGGTGTATAATGTGTATGTAGTGATCTCCCCCTTGTGGTGATGTATAATCTGTATGTAGTGATCTCCCCCTAGTGGTGGTGTATAATCTGTATGTAGTGATCTCCCCCTAGTGGTGGTGTATAATCTGTATGTAGTGATCTCCCCCTAGTGGTGGTGTATAATCTGTATGTAGTGAGCTCCTCCTAGTGGTGGTGTATAATCTGTATGTAGTGAGCTCCTCCTAGTGGTGGTGTATAATCTGTATGTAGTGAGCTCCCCCTAGTGGTGACTGTATAATCTGTATGTAGTGATCTCCCCCTAGTGGTGATGTATAATCTGTATGTAGTGATCTCCTAGTGGTGGTGTATAATCTGTATGTAGTGATCTCCCCCTAGTGGTGGTGTATAATCTGTATGTAGTTATCTCCCCCTAGTGGTGGTGTATAATCTGTATGTAGTGATCTCCCCCTAGTGGTGGTGTATAATCTGTATGTAGTGATCTCCTCCTAGTGGTGCTGTATAATCTGTATGTAGTGATCTCCTCCTAGTGGTGCTGTATAATCTGTATGTAGTAATCTCCTCCTAATGGTGGTGTATAATGTGTATGTAGTGAGCTCCCCCTAGTGGTGGTGTATAATCTGTATGTAGTGAGCTCCTCCTAGTGGTGGTGTATAATCTGTATGTAGTGAGCTCCTCCTAGTGGTGGTGTATAATCTGTATGTAGTGAGCTCCCCCTAGTGGTGACTGTATAATCTGTATGTAGTGATCTCCTCCTAGTGGTGATGTATAATCTGTATGTAGTGAGCTCCTCCTAGTGGTGGTGTATAATCTGTATGTAGTGAGCTCCCCCTAGTGGTGACTGTATAATCTGTATGTAGTGATCTCCTCCTAGTGGTGATGTATAATCTGTATGTAGTGAGCTCCTCCTAGTGGTGGTGTATAATCTGTATGTAGTGAGCTCCTCCTAGTGGTGGTGTATAATCTGTATGTAGTGAGCTCCTCCTAGAGGTGGTGTATAATCTGTATGTAGTGATCTCCCCCTAGTGGTGGTGTATAATCTGTATGTAGTGAGCTCCTTCTAGTGGTGGTGTATATTCTGTATGTAGTGGTCTCCCCCTAGTGGTGGTGTATAATCTGTATGTAGTGATCTCCCCTAGTGGTGGTGTATAATCTGTATGTAGTGATATCCTCCTAGTGGTGACTGTATAATCTGTATGTAGTGATATCCTCCTAGTGGTGATGTATAATCTGTATGTAGTGAGCTCCCCCTAGTGGTGATGTATAATCTGTATGTAGTGATCTCCTCCTAGTGGTGCTGTATAATCTGTATGTAGTGATCTCCCCCTAGTGGTGGTGTATAATCTGTATGCAGTGA